>NC_051446.1:24318650-24383072 GCF_001649575.2 Kryptolebias marmoratus
CCCCACCCTGCTTTCATTGTTTCCTAACACGTGTCTTCTTGTTCCTCAGACCATCCTGGACCACATGCACCTGCGCTGTAAATGCCACGGCCTCTCAGGAAGCTGTGAGGTGAAGACATGTTGGTGGGCGCAGCCGGACTTCCGCCTGCTGGGCGACTACCTGAAGGACAAGTACGACAGCGCCTCGGAGATGGTGGTGGAGAAGCACCGCGAGTCTCGAGGCTGGGTGGAGACCCTCCGGGTCAAGTACGCCTTCTTCAAGCACCCCACAGAGCGGGACCTGGTCTACTACGAGGGCTCGCCCAACTTCTGCGAGCCCAACTCGGAGACGGGCTCGTTCGGGACGCGTGACCGGGTCTGCAACGTGTCGTCGCACGGCATCGAGGGCTGCGACCTCCTGTGCTGCGGCCGTGGCCACAACACCCGGACTGAGAAGCGCAAGGAGAAGTGCCACTGCATCTTCCACTGGTGCTGCTACGTCAGCTGCCAGGAGTGCGTGCGCGTCTACGACGTGCACACGTGCAAATAAAATAAAAACAAACTGACTGCTTGGACCTTCAACCCGACTCCTGCACGACCTCCCCGCTCCCATAACTCAGGCTCTAATGGGTGATTCCAACCAGAAGCTGATTCTTCTGCAGCAGACTGTCCGAACCCCCCCTTCCCGCCCCCATGTCTTTATTTATTTCCCCCCCCCTCCATGCCCACACTGTTCGTGGCATGTATAGTAACACTTTTCACCTGTGAGATTAATGCAGTAAAACTCTTCTGACTAACACCTCATCCCTCCAGCCACTCAAGCTGTTTTTGTTCCTTTTTCTATTTAATCCAAACCACCTAAAGTGATCCAGAGCGCTTCGACAGCTACAGAAAACCCACCGTTTTGTAACTACTGAACTGAGAGTGGGCAGGTGGGCCTCGGATGAGCCACAGTCCTGTCTTTATGTAAACTACTGAGCTGAATCCTCAGAGTTGCTCCTTTTTCTGCTGACTGACTGCTGCTCCAGTCAGTCAACTGGGAAGTCTGGAAGATATATGCTACAGTGTGATTTTTTTTTTATAGCCTTGCATTTCTGAATTATTACCACTGGGAGGGGACTGGAGGTATGCAGGAGGGGGGCGCGCTCATTCCTCTGACTAACAACCCTACACATGTACATGTATGCACTATTCAGTTAATTCCAGGAGGGTAAAAAATAATCTCTGCATTGTTTATATGAGCAAATTCTTCTGTTTTGAAAATGATGTCTTTGTTACTACAACCACAATTAAAAAAGTTGTGTAAACTGTAAATAAAACAGAATGCAATAATCTGCAAATCTCATAAACCCATATTTTATTCACAGAGGAGCATAGTAAACATCAAATGTTTTAGAAATTGGACCAATCTTTGAATAAAAATAAGGTAATGTTGAATTTGATGGAAGCACCACACCTCAAAAAACGTTTCCCTCTGTGCAGCATCTGTAAACATCTGGACCTGAGGTTGTCCCATTCTGTCTGTTCAACAGTCCTGGATGGGAGGCACTAATGCACCCCCATACCATCAGAGAGGCAGGCTGACCTCAGAACAGTTCTCCTCTTTGGTCCAGAGGAGACATCTGTTCACATCTGGCTTCTTCTCTGCCTGATAGAGCTTTAAGCAGCATTTGTGGACGGCATGGTGAACTGTGTTTACAGACAGTGTTCCTGAGCAGAACAGAACCAGAACCAGCCTTGACCTTTGACCTCAGAGGTTTCTACAGATGATGGGAGATTCAAAGTCCCATTGAGGAACCTGGTGAACCTCTGCCCATCTTTACTTCTGACAGATTCAGCCTCTAAATTAATATTTTTATCTCCAGTCCTCTGACTGACCTGCTGCCAATTAAACTAATTAGTTACTAAATGCTCCTTCAGCTGTTTCATAACACTTGAAGTCTTTTGTTGCTGCCACAAAATAAAAATACCTTTTTCTTTTTTTCTATAACTGGTTCAATTTCTTAGTTTGAACATTTGATATGTTTACTATGTTCCATTGTCGAAAAAGTATGGGTTTCAAATTTGCAAATCATTGCTTTCTGTTTCATTTACATTTTACACAACATCATATTTAAAATGGGAAGATCAACCTGTAAAATACTTGTGATTTCCAGAGATTTCATGCAACAGAAGATTATTTACAGCAAATGTACGCATCATACTTGAGTCAAGCTTTAGCGCATCTGATAATAGTCCTGATCTTCAAGAGGTTCATCCTAAAAATAAATATTTCAAACTTTTTCAGTTTTTAAAAAAAGAAGAAAATGGGAGACAAGTGATGACATGTGCAGAGCATGGGGTAGAGAAGCTTCTGATTGGCTCTCTCATCCCTCCTTCATTCTTTCATTTTTTTATTTTTTTCAGCTGAAGTATTCTTGAAGCCTGATTTATGAACTTGTGTTCTTGTCTGTACACCCTAAAACACGCCCGCCTTACTGTTTTGGAAAACTATCCTGCAGTTTGGCTGAGAAACGCAGCAGAGGCATGGATGTGCGCTTCATTTAAAACAAAAAGAAGACTGAAGACTAATATGGTATAAATTGGGATTAAAGGGAAAAGGCTTCCTGCCCCTGTAGCTTTCTTAACTTTAGTTTCCAGAACTTTGAGTCGAGGCTGTTTGGGGGAACAGTTTGTTTCTGTTCTGACGCTCATCTGCTTCCTGTTTGTCGTCTCCAACAACAAAACCACGAAGGAAGCTGGCGTCTCGCTTCTCAGTTTCCTCCTGAGAGTCACAGACGCTCGCAGTCTCATCGCTTAAGCCAGGGGTGTCCAACCCTGGTCCTCAGGGCTTCTATCCTGCATGTTTTCCTTGTTTCTCTGCTCCAACACACCTGATTCAGTGGTTTAATCACCTCTTCATGTTCTGCAGAAGCCTGTTAATCACCCATTGATTCAGATCAGGTGTGTTGGAGCAGAGGAACAAGGAAAACCTGCAGGATGGTGGCCCTGAGGACCAGGATTGGAGACCCCTGGCTTAAGGTTTGAACGTGTCTTAAAAGCAGATTTACATCCAGAGCCGTCCGACTGAGCAGGAAGACATGTCCAGGTTTAAAAAGCATAAATATTAGTCAAAATTTTAAAAAACTGGTCCAAATCTGCCTATCTTCATTTTGAAAGCCTACTCTGTTACAATAAATCATAAAAAGAATGCAGTTTGTCAAGCTGTGGACAAGAAAAAAGGCCCCCGTTTCTAAAATATAATTTAATCTCGATGTAAAGTGAAAGTTTGGTTGATTTCCTGGATTCTCGGAGCAGAGGCAGCTGCAGCATCCTCCACCCCTCCACCCTCCCACTTGTCCCGCTATATCCAAAGTTTTGTACAAATGTTTCAAAGTGAATAATTCCCTTTTTATTTTATAATCGTAAATGTTATGTTTTTATAATTATTATTTATTATACAATGTATATATCTGTATGACTGAACTAAGATTATATATTTGAAGAACAAAGTTTGTCTCGTTTCATGTTTTGCCTTCACAACGATAACCTCACCTTTAAAAAGGGATAGTTCAGTGTTTGTTCTGTGGAACGGTTAATAATTAACATCTTACCTGTAGGCTGTTTGGAGAGCAATCTGCGTCAGGTAAGATATTACTGCTCCAATTTAAAAGAGCTGAACTATTTCTTTAAGACCGTTTTGTGCCAATTTATGGCTTCCAATCGTTACGAGCCAATTAAAGAACTGGAATTCTGTTTTAATCATCATGATGGAGTTGCAGCCATTTTGGTGAAACCTTGATATTAATGTTTAACACCACCTGACACTCAGACCGACTCTCAGCTACTACCACACCACATTTTAGCTGCATATCTGTAACACTGAAGCCACTTCTGTGTTTTTAAGGTAACTTGGCTGCAGCAGGTTGACTCTAAATTACCTTCTGAAAGGTTTATTATAATCCCTCCAGCATTTTAATTAAAAGACTCAGATTCTGCAGAATCAAAATAAAAATGGCATTTAGTTGCTTTTAAAAAACGATGAATCCAGACATCTGCAGCCAACAGTTTACTTTCACTCCTCCTTGAGTCATAATTACAACATCTTTGTTACAAACACAAGAACTACTGATAGTGAACTTAAGGACCAATCTTTTTTATTCAAAGTAATAGAGTATTTTAAACACCAAGAAAAAAAAAACTACAGGGGTTTTTAAATAAAACTGCAGTTTTTTTTATATTAAATGAACCAAAAACTTTCACATTTTATCAAATATATCCCAACTTCTGTATCTCAGACATCAAACGATCTTTAGATATTTCCCTTTTAGCTCTGTGCTGATCATCCATAACATTAAAACCACTGACCTCCATCACGAGCTTGCCACATTAAAGCCAACATCTCGCCGAGCTGCAGCTGCTGCCGACGGCGTTCCAGAGTTTCCAAAATGACGAGTCTCAGTTTCAAAAAGTCCCGAGTCGCTGTCGGCATCTTGACTCAGAAAACGTGAGAAACGAGAGACAACTTCGGGAGGGTTAGGTGACCTTTTCTGAAACTAAACTGTGACTGACTGGAGACAAAAAAAGAGAATAAATTGTAATCAAACTGAGTCATAATTCAGTAATTTTTGTTTCTTATTTGCACCAAAATAAAACTGCAGGAAATCATTCACAGTTAGGTGCGTACAAAAACGTGTCTTAAGTTCCAAATCAGTGGAAAAAATTATTTTCTCTTAATTTTGTCTCATTTTAGTCATAAACAGTCAGATACAGGCTTAAAAGCTGCTAAACAAAGAAATATGGTTCTTTCAGACAAAAACAAAGTCATTTTATCTGAAATTATTTTAAACCCTCAGGACTAGACCCAGACTTTTAAAAAATAAAAATAAATGTACTGAAGGAACTAAAGTCTCCAGATTTGTTGGCAGAGTTTAAATGTTAAGGCTGATCAGTGTCAGAGGGTTTCATCAATAATTTACAACCTTTCTTGTTAGCAACATTTAATTTATTCATACAATAAAAAGATCCAACAAGAGCACGGTGTCCTGGAATGATTCGATTACTGAGCATACAAATAAAACCTGGATAAACAAACATAATTAGTGTTTGCACGAGCTCCTCCTGCCACGGAAGTGCCTCGTTTGCCCCGACAGATCGAAATAAAATCCCAGAGGAGCGTCGGGGACGTGGTAGATTACAGCCTTAGCCATCAGCAAACACAAAACACAAACATGAAGAGTTCGTCTCTGTGATTTCACACGGTGCTGAAGAGGAGACGGTGGCCTGGTGGAGCTTCAGGGATGGATTCCTGCCAGCCTCTTTCAGGCGTCTGAGCGAGAAGACACGAAGAAAAGTGAGAGAAGACAGACGAGCGAAGGAGGCGTGTTGCCGCAGGAGAGCACCTGTCTCCTCGACCTATTTTTAGGAACGCCAACTATACCATAAGTCTCTGAGGCTGCGATGAGAAGAGAAAGCTCCTGCAGCAGCAACAGAAGCCGGGGTTTGTTGTCTATCAGTCCTCATGGGATAGATTTAAAGAAACTTTCAGAAAGTTTGCAGCTTATTAGGATTTAAGAGGCTGAATCAGAGAACAGCTCGAGCTAAAATGCAGCGTGAATGATGAGTGCTCAACAACTTCATTAAATTTGCTTCAAACTGAGCTGGTAAAGTTAAATCAAGCAGAACACAGGCTGAAAAGAGCAAAACAGGAGCTAAAGGCATCAGAACGGCAGTTAAATGAGCAGAACAGAAGCTAAAAAGAGCAGAATACCAGCTGAGATGAGCTAAAAGCTCAAAGTGACAGAAAACAGAGAAAAATAAGTGTTAAAAGTAGCAAATCAGAAGCTGAAAGTAGCAGAATGGATGCTAAAGCTAAGTGTAGCTAAAAACTTAAAGGTGCAGAACAGTAGCTAAAAGTAGCATAAGAAGGAAAAATACAGCAAGCCTGAAGCAGATTTCAAAGAAAACATTGTTTTTATAAGAGCTGAAAAGATCTCCGTGGATTTCTATCTGGAATTTCATTTGAAATAATTAGGAAAGTTTAAGAATTAAAAACAAAAAGTCTTGAACAGTTTTATGTACGAACGGTTCACCAAAGCTAACCTTCAGCAGCGTCTCCTGAGCCACCAGAAGCCTGCGGTGGTGTATTTAATTCATGTCTCAGAGTTAAACTGAAGTAAAATCGTGTCTCGACTCTTTGAGACGAGCTGGAAACTCAGAGCTGCAAGAAAACTGTCCGGCTTAAGAGAAAATGAGCCGTTTTGATGGTGCTAAATCATTCAGATTTGTTGTTGATCTGTCTCTAATCTTTGAACACAAAGCCGACTCTGCAATCTCACCATGGAAGGATGCCTCTTCTTCAGCGAGTCTAGATTGCTGCGAAGTTCGACCCCAGTCTGCACGGAGGGGAACACAGAACACGGACAGTATTAATCATACTTCATGCCATGATCAAAATGTACACATCTGAGGAGCGAGTGTTCAGTGTCAGCGAAGCAGGAAGTGAATACTTACGCTCCTTCATCCTTCAGGAGACTCAGGAACTTACTAACCCTGTAGTCAGGATCCATCTGAAAGACAAATTCAATCAAATATATTCACTTTTTACTTTAGATGGAAGCGTTAAAGTCCTTTAATTTACCCCCAGTTTGTGTGGAGAAGCTGATGTGAGACATGAGAAGACAGAAACATGTTCAGACTTCTTTCAGTGCAGAATGGGGCGGGGGTTGTAGAACATACCACAGAAATTATATCGCCTCAACAAACGGCCGTCTCACATCCTCAACGTAAAGTCGGGAGGAGATGACAGGCAGACAAAAAAACAAAAGCAATAAAAACGTCTTTTCAGCCTCACCGCTGTCACCGAAAGGCTATTCCTTCAAGGAATTAACGTTAGGATCATTTAGATCCTGGAGAAAGGAAAAGAATCATCCAAGAAGCATCAGAAATGTTTGCAGGTGCAGTGTTATTCAAAATAAAAGCAAAAAAAACTCCTCGCTCTCATTTCTGTTCCCACATTTGGACAGATTTCACACAGCTCCCCATTTTATTCATATTTATATTTATTACTTCCAAGCAGCAGACTTTTGTAGGAATATTCCATCCATCTATTTATTTATTTAGATATCTGAAGAAGATAAACAGTTTCTGAACGTCAGGCAGCAAAGACCGGAGAGATGCATCACTCTTTAGGTAAATGTTGAGGGGTTTTTTCTGACAGCTCTCAGCGAATCTCCGTTTTGCTGCTAAAATACTAAAACATGTCTGTAAAACTGTTATCTTTGGTATTTTCTACAGATTTGACTGAAGAAATGGGAACAAATTGAGACAAGCTGCTGGTGACAAGGAGCCGAATTTAAAACTCTTTCTTTGCTTTTTCGTTTGGCTTTAAGGTGAAGATGAAAACAGCTGGATTGAACTGGGTTTTAGAACCTCAGCAGCTTGGGAACCAGACACAAATCATCAGCAAAGCCAGAGGTTTCTGTTCCAACTCCCAGATGTCGGTTCTTCTGTCCCTGTCAGAGGGACTGGTGACTGCTGAGAACCAGATGTTGAGGAAGAGGAGGAGCAGACCACACCAACAGTCTGACATTAAACGTGTCGTGGTGACTGAGCTGTTAAAAAGGCTTTCTTGCTCACCTCTAGGAATGTTTTCAAACATGCAAAGACACCGTCAGCGTCTTACCTGCGCAGCCATTTCTATCAGCATGAGCAGCTTTTTTATCCCGATGAACAAATTGTGGCCGTTTACAGCTTTAGCTATGCTCATACGCTCTTTCTCCTGGAAGGAGCCCAGCAGCTGTGGAGAGGAAACAAGGAAACTTATTAATCACCATAAAATATAGTTCAGAACATTTACTGCAAATACTTAAAAACAGCTTTCATCTATGCTCTGATAATCTCAGCGTTTAGGTTTGTAAATGATGTGTATTCAGGACAAAGAGGGAGAACATTTCTGTTGTTATGTTTCACCTCCAGCGCCTCGACAAGCTGCTTCCCTCCTGAGATGTTGGGGATGTGGATGGTGGTGCTGAAAGCGTCCAACATCTCCATCTCCTGGAGGACGTCTTTCCGGCTCGTGGTGCCGATGATCAGCAGCTTCCGACCCTGAGAGAGGAGCAGCGTTCAGTTCATTCCTCTACATTTTCACACATTCGTCGCCTCGTTTCAGTTTATCGGATGGCTTTCCTTCTCCTGCTGCAGAGAAAGTGAACAGTTTTATTTATCTGATTGCAAACAGGAAGTTCTGTAGAGTCAAACGGTCACGTGGGAAGTCTTTTATTTGTTTAAGGGCTTCCTCACACTCGCATTTTCAATATTTCTGCCATCCTCAGGCACAGGTTTTCACTCTGACATTAGTTATAAGAGACACACGTCCTAAACCTGCCTGATCGTTTTAATTCCAGCAGTAACTCAGACTAAACCCAGAAACCTGCAGTCTGGGTTCAGAGTTCTGCTTTAATCACTCATGGTGTCAGACAGAAGGCTGGATGTTTGATTACAACACGATCCTTTTCGGACATCGTCTGTCAATCTTAACCAAACTGCTGGTGTTGGATTCATAAGGATTAGAAAGTTCTTTAGTCTATAATATTCACAAAAGTACATTTTAATTTAGTCAATAAAGTGATCTGGACATAATTATGGGACAGAGAGAAGAAAGAAAGTTAAACCTAAACCAGTTGGAGTCATGAAACAGTAGCATGTTGAGCCTCAGCTGCTGCAAAGACATAAAAACCTGCATGTTTGAGGCTCTTTGTTAAATGTTTGTATACTTCAGCCAGTCGGGGTCACGGGTCTTTTATTCAACTTTTATTTTGTGAGTCAAAAGCTGAAAAGTTTGGGAACCACTGACCGAAATAAACAACAACAATAAATAAGTAAATCTTAGTTGTGATGTGTTGGTCTGCATCACGTTTTGCTGATTTTGGTCCATTTTCTGTCACCTGTTTGGTTTTAAGTTTAGGATCTTTCCCTCACCACCAGTTTTGATTCCTGTGAAGATTTTAGTCCAAATATTTCTGAAATAATCTCATTTTGTCGTCTGTTTGTGAATAGTTTCGGCTGTTCTTTCCCTTCATATTTGTGTGATTTTAGGCTGCTTCTAATGAGGGCTGACAGGCGCTAAGACAAAAAACAGAAAGAATATTGACAAAAAGGAGGAAAGACTGAAGAATCGAGCAGAACAGAACAGAAAACAACAGCAGAGAAGACAAAAGAGGAGGGAAAGAATCGAAGCTGTGCTAAGCCGGCGAGTTGGAGGACGACCAGGAGAAGACAACGGAGGAAGATTGGTGAGCAGACAGGGGGATTATGGCTGCTGGCTGCCCCCCCATGGCGTGGGGGGTTGTGATGCTGCATGCAGATGAGGTGCCACACAGGCGGCGGCGCTGCCAGGTCCTGGCTCTCTCACAGAGCCCTTTCTCCTCCGTGTCCCCCCGGCCTCCCCCGGCCCCAGGCACCCCGCTGGGCCCAGCGCTTTACAACCCCGGAGGAGCGCTGCAGCCAGGCATTCAGCACCAGGCCCCGCGCCACTTCTCATGCAGCCACACAGCGGCTCATACCCTCATTCACAAGCACAACAACAACAGGCGCGCACAAACTGGCACTGGAGACAAACTACAACCAAAGGAACGATGAGAAATGGGTCTCTGTCGCCACCATTCACTGCGAACACAACGGCCCCGGGGCAAAACACACACACACACACACAGGAGAAAACTGCAGCCAGAGACCGCCAACAATTCCTCGCAGGACTTTGTGTTGGCATCCAGAAGATCTGCTGCCCTCTTTCTGCCATCTGAAGACTAACAGCACCAGGACGAGACCGAAACAGAAAACACAGCTACAGCTTTCTTTCCTTTTTTTTTACCTTTGGAGGCGGTTTCTTCAGCAGCACCAGCAGAGCTTGGAGCACCAGGTTGGAGAAGCGAGGCCCAATGGGAACGTAATCTGCAGAGACAGGAAGTCTGATTAAAAGCATGTCTTAATGGAAAAAACTGCAAAAATGCAGTGTAATAAAGTTAAAGGAAGCAGAACACGAGCTGAAAGAAATGAAGCTAAAGGGTAGCTAAATGCTAAAAAGCTAGCTATGAGAACAAACAGCAAACCAGTAGCTTGAAGCTAAATGCAGTAAAAGCTAAAGTAGCCGAGGGTAACTAGAAGGTAAAGTAGCAGAACAGAGAACCGTGTTTTGTAAGGAACTGAAGAGATCTCAACCTATTTGATGGGCAAAATGTTTCTAAATAAAGTTAAATATTCTGAAAAGTATAAAAGTTACAAAAAAACAAAAGTGACAGCAGCCGTCTCCTGAATCAGCTGAACGTTTTGATATATAAATAAATAAATCAACAAGGTTTTTACCCAACAAGCGTTCAATGTCGTCCACCACCACGCAGCTCAGCTGGGATTTGTAGGCATCTTCAAATATCTGGGAAATGAAAACTGAATTTGTATAAATTGCTATAAAACCTAATTCAGCTCTCTTCTACTTTGATGTATATTAAAGAAATAAAACAAAAACACATGGTTTTTAACTTGATCTGGCTCTATCTCTGAAAGTCGAACCTTTTTGATCGCTTGGCACTTCGCAATCTCAGAATGTCCGATCATCTTGTCGGGAGAGCAGATCTTGATGAAAGGGAACTGGGAATCCTCTGCGATCTTAGCCGCCAGCGCCGTTTTCCCGCTGCTCGGCGGGCCTGAGGGTGAAGAGCGAGTTCAGCTACAAAACGTTTTACGAATTCGTTAGGCGCCAACAATGGTTTCCTGCGCCCCACCTTCCAGAAGCACAGAGACCAGCGGCGTGCGATCGCTGTTCTTCGTCTGCTGGACCAGCAGCTCTCCGTCCTCCAGAACCACCGACACCGGGTCGCCCCACCGGATTATACCGTTCATGATGTAGCTGGCGTAGTCCTCCTGGTTGGTTCCGAACGCCTGCAGGAGACGGACAAAATCGTGAATCTTCGAATGCGTTTGATCAAGCGAAGAGAGAAAAGAGAAAACCTCGGCGTTTTTATTTTTTTTTAAATATGAAACATCTCTGACATGTAAAACCTTCCTTACAGTGCTCAAAAGCCAAACATCTCAGTAAAAGCTAAAAATAGAAAAACAAAACAGGTAAACAGTAAAAACATCAAGAACACACAAAGGATTTTTTCCTAATCTGAAACTTAAGCAGCAAACATTATTAGTTGTTCGAGCAGTTTGTTCTTCCTGTCAGAGACAAAGAGAGGCGGACAGAAACTTACCGGTTTGATGTCGTTATTCAGCGACGCCATGAAGTCGAGTCTGCTGACCTGCAGCTTCTCTGCCGTCTGAGTGTCCACCTCCACCGTGTTGCTGGCCTACAACAACACAGAAACAAACACAACACACACTCTTAGACAGACAACACAAGGAGAACTGCATTTTTCTACATGCAGTGAGAAGACTGAGCACTGAAGGACTTGGCTGAAGAAGCTGAATCTGAGCTGTTAAAGCTAAAAGAAGCAAAACGCTAGCTTTTTTAAAAGCCAAAAGTAGCTAAACGTGAGTTAAAAGACGCAAAAGACTCACCAAAAACCAAATGTAGCAAAAAAACGACGTAAAGGAAACACGAGCAAAGAGCTACTTAGAAGCTCAAGCTAGAAAAAAGGTAGCTAAAATAAGCAAAAGGTAGCAATAGGCTAGCTAAAAATACAGAAGCTAAACATAGCAAAAACTATCAAAAAGCCAACAAGAAGCTAAAAGTAGCAAAAAGCTAGTTAGAAGCTAGAAGGATCAGAGGAAAACAAGTAAGCTGAAGCAGGTTTCAACAAGAACAAAGTTTCTGAAGGAACCGAAGCGTTTCTCTGGAGAAAGCCTGTCAGTAAAACTCTGTGCCCCCCTTTTAGATAAACTACGTTTAGATGTGTCAGAAGACAATGCTCCCCCTCAAGGCAGAAAGGTCAGACAGACAGACCATCCTCGCCGTTTCTCATCACCCTCTAATATCTGCTGCTGGGGGAGGAACACTTCACCTCATCTGAGCCAGCGCACCTGATAACACACTTAACCCAAAGGGGGGCACATAATACACAACCTGCCTACCTGACTTTACACTTTTCTGATTATTGGTTCAGAGCAAACGCAGCATGAGAATGAGGATTTGAGGGTTTGGACCTTGATGTGCCTGTTCATGGCGGTGGACTGAGCAGCCCTGACCAGACCCTCCAGCTCAGCGCCGCTGTAGTTCTTCGTCTCCACAGCGAGCTCCTTGATGTCCACGTCGCCGGCCAGCAGGCTGTGTTGGCGCATCTTGGCCGTGTGGATGTTGAGGATCTGAATGCGCCCCTTCTCATCTGGTAACCCTGGAGGAAGGAAAGCAGTTTAATTTAAAAAAAAAAAAACTGGTTTTCAGATTAGCCTTGTGCCCTCTGAGAGAACCTTTCAACTCCTGAAACCCCAACTACGATTTGTAGATTTTCTGGTTTCTGACACCTGTTGTTGGATCTTTAACCATTCTGAATTATTTATTAAAACGCTCACATAAGCCTTTTATTTTCCAGTTAAGCTGGGTACCAAAGCAAATTAGCCAAGAAAAACCCACAAAAATGGCTGAAAGCCAGTCAATTTTACAAACTATGAGATAAATTGTGTTGTAGTTGTCACTGAAGCTCAACATAATGTTATTTTAAAGATTTGACAAAAATGGCTTCAACTGCATCATTTATCCACATCTTAGTCCAAAACTCTGGAAAGAAGGACTGATTTATCCTTAATTGTTAATTAAAAAAATGTACCTCTCTTTCTGAGAACTGCTTGCTAACTCAACTTTGTGTAAAGGAGGCAAATGACTCAAATGCTGTGCTGACTATAAACCATAAACACGCTGAAAAGAGAAGAGAACTGAAACAAATTCTCGCAAACATTTGACCTGCAGGAACCAAGAGGTCTGCAGACGCTGGAACCTGAACTTTGTAGGTTCGTCTCAACAGCTGAGGGCTTTCTCCTCTCCGTTTCAGGCTGGAATTTAATTGTTAATGTCTGAATACAATAAACAGATGAACTTGCCTCGTTTTTTTAAAGCAAAATTCAACGAAACAATCATTTTTAACCAGAGCAAAAGTACCTCCATCTAACAATTTGCTTACATTACTCTGGATTAGAATATTCAAATAATTACTTTAGCTCTTCGTGTCATCGTTAATTTGAAATAAATCCTCATTCCAGCTCACTGAGATAAACTACTTGGAATAAACAGTGTTTTGTGGGACCTTATCTGTGAGTTGTTACTTCTTACCGATCTCCATCTTCACCTCCAGTCTTCCTGGCCTCAACAAGGCCTCGTCTATCAGGTCGGGCCTGTTGGTCATGCCTGAAGGAGGCGCAGCGAGAGGAAGAGGATGAATGACGCAGATGAGATAAAGAGCAGATGTTCAGGCATAACACTGGCGGCTCTATTGAGTGTGAAAGTTTATGTTAGTTCATATAAACGCAGACAGAACGGGAGTGTGTCCTCACCTATGACCAGGATGTTGTTGAGCTGCTCCACTCCGTCTATCTTGGACAGCAGCTGGTTGACCACCGTGTCGTGGACGCCCGTGCTGCCGGCCATGCTGCCTCGCTGCTTGCAGATCGCATCGATCTCGTCGAAGATGATGATGTGTAGGCCGCTGTTGGCACCGAGCTGAGGAGGAGGAGGGGGAAGATGAACGTGTGAAGCTGTGAAGAAGCTGCTACATTAGAACATCTGCGCTCACGAGCAGGGAGGTCTCCAAAAACACGTTTTCATATCAATCAGGTTGGGTGGAGATCATTCACATGACGTGGTTACAGACTAAAAAAACGTTTTATTAAACCACAAAGTGGCTGTAAGGTGGGTTCACATTTCTCTCTCTGTCTGAATGCTGAGTTCACACGATTGGTTTCCTGGTTTTTTAGCTTTAGTACATTTTCTGCAATCACTACTTCTGCAGACTTTGTGCTGTTTTAGCCGTTCGTGTTTCACTCTTTCAGGAGACGGCTGCTGTGACTTCTGGTTTTTCTAACTTTTCTAAATATTTAACTTTATTTAGATAGAAATACGTACAGATCTCAGTTCCTTCGAGATCGAGTTTCTTTTTGAAATCTGTTTCAGCAAACAGACTATTTTTTTGCTTACCTACCATTCTGCCACTATTTGCTACTGTTAGCTTCTAGCTAGCCCTTCACTACTTTTAGCTTCCATCTACCTTTTTGCTACTTTGCACCAGCCTTTTGCTACTTTAGGTTTTAGCTAGCATTTAGCTATTTTTTTATTACTTTTAGCTAACCATTTGTTGCTTTCAGCTTTGCCTTCTGCTACTTTTAGGAAGCATTTTGCTCCTTTTAGCTTTTAGCTAGTGTTCAGCTTCTTTCAGATTTTACAACTTTGTTTCAGCTTCTTCAGCAAAGCTTTTCAGCTGTTTTCACAGTTAAACAAACACACCTGGAAGCTGGCATCTGGTCACATATTTTACTTACAAACTTCTGATTTAAGGAAACATGAACCATCAATATCTTGTTTCTGTGAATCTGGAATGATTAACTTTAATCAATAAAATTTAAATGCAACTAAAAACGATCATGTGGTTGTTACTTGAGCTCTTTTAGGAGCATGTAGTTTTATTAATAGCTGCTTAAAAGTCCTAATTTTCCTTTCTTTACTGAGCTTTTCAGTAACTTATTTGATTTCTACCTTTTTATTTATCCTGCAGAAACTGCTGCCACCTTCAGCAGAAACATTCATATATTACTTTATTGTTCATTTGGTTAAAAAGTTGTTTCAAACCTGTAAACTTGGTCACAACGTCCCCGATTCTCCAAACTGCATGTAAGACACTGACTCTTCATAGATACTCCACACAACCCCAAAACAGAAAACCTCAGTCTCTCTTTAAGGCACTTAAATGTCTAATAAAACACAAGGCAACACATTACATGTTTTTAAACTCCTTTTAAAGTTATATTAATTGTATTCACTGACTGCAGACACAATCTTTAATAAATGTTGTTTTGATGGTTTCAAATGGAGTTGAACAGGATGATTTTTAATATGAAATGTTCATTTTTTTGCAGTTTTATTCCTTCTGAGAGTTGTTGTGACTCAGCAGATAATACAGACTTTTTTTTTCCTCAAACTGATTCGAGAAAAGTACTGATTGTCTACAAAGAGACGTAAAAAGTGAAGGAGCAGCAGGGTGGGGGGTTATCCCTCCATCTACAGACCTGTCAGCTGTGACGTAGCATTTAAAGCAGGTGTGTGTGTGTGTGTGTGTGTGTGTGTGTGTGTGTGTGTGTGTGTGTGAGGCCTAGTAAAAGGTCAAGGAGAGCCCAGCCCCTCATTAGGTGGTGCAGAGTGAGGCTCACCGCTCGTGTCGCCTCCTTTAAACACAACAATCACTGCTGGTTTGTTGCCCCCTCCCTCTACAAACACACAGCTACGCCTGGATAAAGGGCAGATCTCTCCACTCCTGAAGAAATTACTTTTTTCTCCCCTCTTAGATGAAATGCTCTGAACAAACTTTGTGACGGTGATTTTTCTGCATGAAACATAAAACCGATTCTCCTCTCACCCTCTTCTGCTCCTCTTCTGCGTCAGCGAACAGCTTCCTGATGTTGGCCTCGGACTCTCCCACGTACTTGTTGAGGATTTCGGGGCCGTTGACGATCTTCGGCTCCCGGGCCTTCAGCATTTTGCCGATCTGCCGCGCCATCAGGGTTTTACCGCAGCCCGGGGGTCCGTACAGCAGGATCCCCTTCACGTGCTTACAGCCTGGAGGCACAGGCAGGAAAAGGAAACGTCAGCTGCCTCTTTTAGAGCCCAATTTAAAACAAACAGTGGGTTGTGTAGTAACTTTGACAGTACTGTAGATAACTGTTAAAAAGTCATGAAAATAAAAGCAACAATTTACAACAAAACCTGAAGATTTACAGTGAATCTGCAGCAGCAGCTGAGAAAACTCAGGGTTGATTTAAAGGATGGATTGTTTAAACACAAAAAAATCATTTTAAAAAGGAAGCAGGGTTCTTCCACCTTCTCAAAAGTCACATTTAAGATATTTATATGTGAATTTTCAGGACTTTTGAGTGTCTTACTGACATACCGGCACATCTCAATAAATTAGAATATCTTCAAAAAGTTCATTTCTTTCAGTAAATTCAGATCAAAAACTGAAACTCAAATTATATAGCTTTAATATACAAAGTGATAAAGTACATTTCAAGTATTTATTTGAGGTATTTTTGACGCTCATGGCTTGTTACATTCACAAATTAAACAGATTGTTGATACTTATTGGTAAATTTACATGTTGGAGCAAAGAAAAAGACCAAATTCTTGTTTATAAATGCAAACATTGAACTCTGCAGGCCTACATGAGCTCATTTTATATTTGCGGGAAATAAATAATTCTTAATTTTAACTCAGCAAGACTAAAAAAGGCTCATTTGGATAACTTGGTTTCAGAAAAAGAAGAAGTTGGATGAATGATGTGGCTAACAGGCTAACAAACTGATCTTTAAGTTTTGCAGACCCCTGAGCTCCACTTCTAATCAGAAAACTGATTTTTCCTCTTTGTTTTGTTGTTTTGTATTTATTTAAAGTCCAAGCGCGTGGAGACAGTGAGCCTTCGACCTAACCCTGTTTAAAGTGTGGCTCATTTTATGGCCTTTTGCACCTGTTTAATGACATTTAGCCCAGACTAATTGAGAGGCCCCAGATAAGCATCTGAGATGCCATTTCGGCCCGCTGAGGGAAAAGCAGCCAGGCTGACAGGTGGGAGAGTCGGGGAGAAGAAGGCCTGGCTTCTTCAGTGCTTGTGTTGGTGCTTTGGGAGACGAAGCACTGAAGCCGCTGTCTGTCTTCTTTCACCTCTCTGGGAGCAAAGGGGAGACAAGGTGAAACTTTTCCCTCTGTCACCACCTGCAGCCCCGTGCCTACCAATTAAAGCTTTACCCTTAGCTGGATGCTCTATCAGGGCACGCCATCTCATTACCACGGCCAGCTGGCTGCAGCCAAAGGCCAGCTTCTGCACACAGCCACCCGACTAAAGGTCAGCTCACACGCTGCAGGACACCACCGCGGCCCCAAAGCACCGACAGTCTCCATGAGCTCCAAGCATGCTGCGTATTTTCCCTTCCCAAAGATCCTAACAACAGGTTTTCACAAGACTTCTGGTTCTAGGAGCAAGGATTACGACAGACGTGACTGTGTGCAGATGTGGGAAGGAAGGGTTATGTAGATGAGTCACAAAGAGGTCTACATGGTGGTTTTCATTAGGACGAGCTGCCGTTCTCTGGAAACTGAATCATCGTGTAATCTGACAGCCGTCAGAGGTTTATTAATGAGTGTGTGCAGAGGTTTCTGTCAGGGGTTTTAATCACGGGTCCAGGCACACATAAAGGACACTGCTTTGGCTGTTTGATCGTTGGGAGTTCTGCTGATTCAGGCGGCACAACAATCCTCTGTTTGCCCTCATGTTGACTCAATGATTAAACACTAATAACTGCAAACACAAGAGTTATGTTAGGAAGTTATAACTAATCTTTTCAAACTGAGACTCCTAAGAGAGGGGTTACCAATTCTGCAGGAACAATCATCTTTTCTGCTCATTTTGTGAACAAAAAACTCACATCACACAAAATTAGACTAAATTATTGTGAAGGTTTGGCTGGAACTAAATAGATTTTGTATATTTATCTAAGTAATTAACTTCAAAATCTCACTAAGGACATTTTAATGATCTTGCTAATAAAGTATGTGTTTTACTGAGTTAGTCAGCAAGCTTGGACAAAAGCTTTTCAGACTAAACAGTTATTAGGGTGAGTAACCAGGCTGTTCGCTGATTAAGTGTTGACTGAGGATTTCCAGGGAGATAATTTAATGTTGCAACCAAACAGGCAAAACACGGAGTTTCATTTTATTTGTGGGTTCAAGTCCTGCAGAAGGGCATCCAGGAAAAAAGGGTAGGGAACTCCTGCCTTTAAAGGGAAGACTTTCAGGCTTTCAGGAAACATCTTCACCACACAAACAACAGTCTGAGTCTCAGTGTGAGGGGAAGAAGCTACAAAACAGACGAATAAATAAATAACGGAAGCTCTGAAAATGAGGCGAACTCACCCATTTGCTCAACGATGTCTGGAGGGAAGACTCGGGAGGCGAACGCTCGGCGGAAGATGTCTGAAAACTCCTTGTCGAGGCCTCCGATCCCCATCTTCTCAAAGTTCCAGTCCGGGCTGATGATCGACTGGCGAGCCTCTCGGGTTTTAGACTTCCCTTCAGGAAGGAAGAAATATTAATAACTGAGAGGCTGAAAACATCAAACCTACAGGTACATGTCAAAGAGACGTCTCCCTCCTGTTTCCCTGCTTCTAATTATCACAAACAGGATGCAGCAAATGTTCTTATAACCCAATTCCAAAAACAGCAAAGTACTTGTAATAAAGTTAATATGAAAGAAGAAAAACTTTACTGATAGCTGTAACAAAATATAACATCTGAAGTGGCTCAGCTCAGTATAATTCTGCACGCCTGTCAATCAAATGTTAAGTTGGTATAGAGCGCCCCCTTGTGGGGACAAATATAATTACATTAGAGGATTGTAATGTAAAACCTTTTTTTTCCTAATAATTAAGAGTCAAGTTTGCTGTGGTTTTAGCACCTGAATGTATTCTAAGAAATAAAGACGTTTGATTGTTTATTTATGATTTAGAGTTTTTGTTTTTCAGTATAATTAAAAGAATAAATGGCTTCGCTCACCTGTCAGTAAAATGGGTGAGTTCTCCGACTTCTCAAAAATCACCTGACTGTTCGCCAGCAACAAACCAACCTTTAAATTGAGGAAAGAAGCAGGAAAGACGATCGTCAGTCTGAGACACATTTCAGTCAGGTTTTACCAAAATGATGGGGATCATTAAGAGGAAATTAAAATCGATCCTTTCTGAGGAATGAAAAGGAAAGTGTGTGGAGGTTGTTTGAGTGTGAAAAACCTTGAGGTACCTTCTTTCTGTAGCCGTCAGTCGCAGGTTTTCCCTTCAAGATGCTGGCGTCCATGGTTTCAATATCTTTCACCACAATGTTGAAGAGCTTATCAATAAAACTAAAGACCAGCTGTGAACAGAACAAGGAGGACCGGGTTAGAACTGATCTGGGCCGAACATTACGGCGGTCAGGATTAGTGCAGGAGAACCTGCTGTCCGACGGTGAACGCCTGGTTGTTGAAGAGCTGCAGGAACTCTTTGGCCATCTTGTCGGAGTCGAAGGGGTTAGTGTCCACAAACTTCTTCTGCAGGAAGTCGATTTCCACCGTCATGTTGCTGATGCAGCCTTTGGACTTGTCGAACTTGTAGTTTGTTACTGTGAGGAGAAAAACACAAGGAGGGCAAGGTTATATTTAAAAAACAAAGTTATAGTTTGTCCATTTTAGGGTGGGTTTCTGTGTAAAAGTTATAAATAACTAAAGGCCTGGCAGTCGCCTGCTGCCTTTCATGCCAGACTTTTAAACTGAGATTATCTCGTGTTGAAAAATGAGTTTAAACCGTTTGTTTAGTTTGCATACAACATAAATATGTGGTTTAGCCAAAGTTCCAGCTACTTTTTAGGGGTTTAGTTCCGTTTTTTTGTGTGAGACAATAAATGAGTTATTTAGCTGAGTTTTGATCCCATACTGCCCCTTTGTGGCCAAAAAGTGAAGCTCGAAGTAAAAATGGTCACCTTCAGCTCACCTTTGAAGTCGTCTCCGAGCACAATGCCTGCCCATTTCCTCTGCAAAAAAAAGGAGGGAATAGTTGTTTTAGTTCTGTTTATTTTCTTAAACTATAAAACATATTTTAATACAGAGAATGCAGAAAAAAAGGCAAGCATTTTTCCACAAAACTACTAGACAACTACACGTATCACAATTTAACATTCCTCTTGAAGTGGTCTTATTTCACAGAATACATCCTTTAAATGAGCAGTTAAACGCCTTCTTATTTTTGATGTGGAGGATTGAGAGAGTTTCTATGTCCCAAATGAGTCACCCTGATTGTGTGTCGCTTAATTCTTGTGAAATTAGACCATCTTGAGGTTCCAGCAGTACCTGTGTCCTGATGGAGAGCAGGCAGAGGAAAAAGAGCAGCAACAGACTGACTGAGACAAAGAAGTTCAGCAAAAAGCTCACAGAAACTCAAACAGGTCTATTCAGCTGCTTTCTTTAAGAAAGAAAAGTGGATTTAGGCTGTTAAACACATTAAAATGTTTTCAGTAAATCTGCCTCTCTGAGCTTCCTTGGTGGCGTTGCAGAACCGTACCTGCGGCAGACTGAAAGCGATGCAGCCGACGCTCACTTCAGGATGCATCCTCAGGGTGAACACAAACTCGTGTTTGTTGTAGACAGAAACGTGTCTGCAGAGGAAAAACACAACAGCACAAAAAAACAAAACTCAATTAATCACAAAGAACGAGCACACAACCAGCAGTAATCCAGATGTTGGTTTTGACACAAATCAAGACGCAAAAAACATCAAGAAAAGTTTCAGATTTTTGTCTTTTAAAAACATTATTCCAGTTGGGTTTCTTTCACAGCTTGGCAGTCATGAGGACTTCACATCCAAGAATAAAAACTGGTAATAAACATCAGGTTTTTTATGGTTTCAATACTTTACATGCACCCTACACCACAAAGGTTTAACAAAGGGAGCACTTTGGCTGCAACAAGCTTCATGAAAACATGCTAGAATTAAAGGCCTAATATTCCTTAAAGCAGTGGTGTCCAGTCCTGGTTCTGGTTCTGGAGGACCACCATCCTGCAGGTTCCTGCAGCGCCACATGATGCCTTCAGAAGACAGAAAACTACTTACTGCTCCAAGTTCGGCTCCTTTTCATTAATTACGACACAGTTAGTCAGAGACAGTTCTTCTGTGGGACATCGAACCGCCTTCAGCATCTGAAACACAAACAACCAAATAGTGACTCCATGAGGAAGTTTCCACTGAAAACATTTAAAACAAATATTTTAAGTTGTTCATTCCGTTGCCTTGTTTTAAACCTTCAGATATTCATGTTATTGCACCCATTTACGCATGAGTTAACAAACTATAAATGTTTAAATAAGCTGCAGTAACATTTACATTTTTAGCTAAATTTTAAACGCCCGCCTCATGACGTTTTTATTTTAGATTTACTAGAAAAGTTGGATATATTCTCAGTAAAATGATCAGCATAGTCAGTTCTCACTTTATAGGGCACATTTATGGAGAAGTAAAATAATAAAATCATTCTTAAAAGCATATATACTACAAAAACGACAAAGGAGATCATTTGAGTTACCCAAAGTCAAGCAAAAGGAGAAAACTATTTAATAATAATAATATATTATGTTTAAACAGGATCAAATCTGTTTGATAAAAGTCAAATAATACCACCAAACTGAATCCCATCAGGTCAACATTTACGTGTGAACACTGTGAAATTAAAATGAAACAACAGGTCCATATTTACACCATTTAAAGTTTTATAAAACAGCTGAAATATCTAAAAGCATCTATGTGTATTGACATAATTTGGCGTAAATGGTGGTTACCATCATTCAGCTGTAAAATTAACAAAACAAATTCTCATTTGTGTTTCGCATTAGACACACTTTAAATAAAAAGCTTCTGTTCATCCAGTCCACCTGCTAAAAATGACAAAGACACATTTAAAGTGCAGCAAAGGGTCTGTCAAATTGTCTAAAGGTTTTTAACAGAACTATTTTGACACTTAAAGTTGAAATGATTGATACTTTATGATGTTATTATCACCAAAAACAACTAAATTAACTTTTGAATGTATGACTGCTGCTAACCATGCACTGACAAGCTGTTGTATAATAAAGACTTATTTCCATTTTAAGCTGAACAGGAAACTAAAACAGTTTGTTTACACTGCAGGAGCTTAAATGGAAAAGTCAGCCAGCATTCAGCATCTTTCCAGTTTATTTTAGGACTATTTCTGTGCACTTTTAGCCACTGACACTAACTTCCTGTTGGCATTTAAACCCCACCGCTGCTTCTTACAGCCATTAGCATCTCTTTTTTTGTTGTTGTTGTTCACTGAATTTAACAGCAGTATTAACAGATAAACTCTGCAGCTTTGTCGTTCAATAAAAGAAACACCACAGCTTTTAGATATATTTAGAGAAGCAACAGAAGCAGACTGACTCCGGTCATGAGATCCGTCTTCCGGGCTGAGCTAAGTTTGAGTGACAACTAGTTCTGCCACACAGGCTCGTGCGCTGCTAGCTAACTTTACGTGTTAAAAAACAGGTTTTCCGAATAAAAGTCGGGTTTAATAGTCAGTATTTTCCCATCGTGGGGCGTCTGTGACTGAACTTCAACTTTCACACTAAAATAAACTCACCCGTGTAGCCATCTTTGTTGTATTCTTTGAAACTCCAGTTCAAGTGAGACTCCAGTTCGCTGACAAAACGACAGAAATCAGCGACGTGCAAGGAGGCGGGGTTTGTGTACGTGGCCTGACGTCATCACGCACGTTACGCAGAAACCGCTGTCAAATACAAATGGAGCTCACACAGCTCATTGTGTACATTCTTTTACTGTATTTTTCTTCTTCTTTTTCTTGTTTCCGGACGTTTTATGCACTCCAACTACTTTATATGTATTATTATTATTATAGTTGTTATTATTACTATTATTATTAGTAGTAGTTTTTTTCCCGGGTTACATTACAAACACAGTAATAGATCAGACACATTATGGAGCCAATTACCTTATAGGGAGGTTCAAGGACCTGTTTTGAGACTGGCCTTAAATTGTAAGACAATCTATCAGTGCTTGTCTAAAGGCACGGATTTCACATCAGTGAGAGACATTTGAAAGGAATCCTTAATTCTCAGGGACACAAGGACTCCTCTGACCTGGGAATCCTGGAGATCCTGGAGTTGTTCAAGGTGATTTCTATTTTTGATTTGCCTTTTCTTTAGAGATAAGCATAGACAGATCTACAGACAGGAGGGGAGAATTTGAGAAATAGAAGCAAATAATATGTGGAAAACGTGAATATTAAAAGCTCTGTTAATACTACAATTTTCTATTTTATTTCAATTAACTTCTCTGTATTTTTCTTCCCGTATGTCTGTTCTCTGTAACAGGATGAGCTGGAGGACTCTGCCCAGGTTTGGACGCTCACAACATCAGGCCATCAGAAAACAGGAATGTCTCCAGCTGTTGGACAGATGTGACGTCTGAACTCCAGAGACTTCCTTTCACCTGCTGAACAGGAACGGGTTCAGCTCTGCAGGGATGGATGTTTTCCCACAAAGCACCACGTCATCTTGATATATATGAAGTGTACGTGAGGCCAGCAACACATCTCTGCAACTGAAACCAAAATAAAAAGGGAGAAAGAGTGTGACCAGCTCAGATTCCTGGTGTCATAAAGCTCCTGTCAGAAACTATAAAGATAACTTCCTGCTTCCCAGCCGGGTGCTCCAAGACTCCTTTCAGTTCAGTTCACTTTAAGGACTCACTACAACTTTTGTTTTTTTTTATATATATTACTGTTTGCTTTACAATATAAATGAATAAAGAACCAGAAAAAAAGTTATGTGAATAAACTGTGTGCTGAAAGCTGCTGGCTGAAGCTGGTTAAGAAGTTTCAGCTTTCACAAATATAAAAAGTCAAACCTAGAGGCCAGAATGAAGCTGAATGTACCAAAAATACTCTGAAGGTGGCAGCACTGGAGTAGAAATAGCAAAGCAGAAAGTATTTATATAGAACCTTTTTAGCCCTCAAAGCACTTTACAACACAATCTGTTCCCTCATTAACCCATTCATCCAGCACTCTACTACATCTCTGCAAAGCTAATCTGAATGAATCAATCTACCGATGGGGCTAGGGTTGGTTTCTTGATCACCTCTTTACCAGACAGGAGATTGGCGTCCCTTATTTTCCCCTCCAAGCCCAGATGGGGCTCACATCAGAGGCAATGAGGGGTTCAGTGCTGCCCGGGGGCACTTCAACATGTCACACACTGGTGGAATCAAACCTCCAACTCTCTGCTTGAACCACAGAGCCACAGCCGCCCCCTTGATTGATTTGGATAAGAAAACTATAAAATCTGAAGACAAAACAACCTGAATAGAGAAACCAAATCACTGTAAGGTGCAGCTGTGAAGCATGAACACAATAAAGAGAAACAAACCCAAACATGCCTCTCACAGAGCTACTGGGGAATATTATGTTTTAGCCACATGGGTGATATGACTTTAAGTTTTCGCAACTTTTAGAATGTTTTAAATATTTAACTTGCCCAAAACTTCTCCTTAGAAACACATTGAGGTCTTGTTTACTGAAAATCTGAGCATACTTGCTGTTTTTCTTTGCTACTTCAGCTTGTAGTTAGCATCTTGCTACTTTTAACTTGAACTAGTTTCACGCTGTGGTTTTGCAGGAAATGCAGTTTTTCTTGTTCTTTGCTAATTTAGGAAATGTGAAAACAAGAAAAGTAAAGTTGATTATTCCAGAATGATCACTAACTAAAAGGCAAAAATATACATTTTTTGTTCTTTAAATATAAGCTTAAAGTTGATGAGAAGATAAATTGTATAAAAACCTTTCCTCTGAGAATTTATTTTCAACACTATGGCTTCCATAATTCAACACATTTCAAGCAGAAGTCCTGTATCAATAATTTTAAACTTAAAATTGGAAAAATAATAACTTTGTACCATACATTATGCTGTAAACTTTGCAATGTTTGTCTTTAAGTCTTTAGAAAATGCAAATTTAGCTCATCTCATTTTATGTACAACAAATCTGAACAGATTAAATCTTCCCAGAAGCAAAAGTGCCTCTTTTACCTCCTCAAATTCATATTTGTGATTACTCAAACTTTATTTTTTAAAAGCCTAAAACAAAAAGATGAATAATTGGGCAGCTTTAGCTTATATTTTTATGTGTTTATGTGGTTCATCTTAAGAAACTTAAGTGTTTTCTTCTGTACAGTTATACACTTTATGTGAAAATAAAAATCCAAGACAATCTGTCAGTTTAAACGAATAATGCCCTTCGACGTGAAGTCATTTAATAAAGACTGACACAGCAAAAGAAAGATGCTCCCATTATTCTGCACCGAACACTCAAGTTATCTCATCAGAGACGAGACAAAAATCTTTAAAATACAAAATATTTATTTTCGAAAATGTCTTTTTATAAGAGAAAAATAAATCAGAACCAAATCAAAACCCATACAAATTGTTTGGTTACTAGCATACCACGCTAGTGCTGGGAACTACCGATGGAGAAGTGTTCACTCGGGAAAACTCAAAACGCCTCCACCTCCACCCGCGGTTTCACATCGCACCCAAACGCCGAGGCAAACTCAAGCGCCAAAAACGTGGCACTAGTGGTGAAATGGCATACTGTCTATAAATTTACAAAAAGCAGGGGGGGGCAGATGTGTGGCAATCATCTGACAAAAAGCACTAAAACCAGAAACAAACAGTTTAATACATGTCTGAAATACAGCGGGAACTCAACTGTTGGCATTAACACGGCGGAGGGGAAATAAAAGAGGAGCAGGAGGGAGCTCTTTACCCAGAATTTACCATCTCAAAGAGCGTCCCAGCCTTCCAAAAACTGAGCACTTTGCTTCTGAAAGCAGTGAAGGGGAAGCCTTGCTGCTGCGAGGCCACAGAGGTCGACGTTGCACATTTGAGGTTGCAGTGGAGTCCGCTTACGGCCGGCCGGGACCAGCCGCTCAGCAGATATAAACTCATACGCGTTCCTAAACCTAAGATTCTTTTTGTCGTTGTGGTTGTACAATATTCCCTGATGGCCTGATTTGGCCGCTGAGTGTTTTACAGAATCCTGAAGAGATACAAAAACAAAACCCAAAAAGAATGAGAGAAAATAAAGAGTCGAAGTAATGAGACTGTCTGTTAAGGGAGGGAAGTGATGGGAGAGTCCGGTTTGTTGTTCTCCTCCTCGTCCCCCGACTTTAAAATGTTACACATGCTGGTCAAAACACACACAGGTTCTCCACCTCACGGCCACGGCGTTCTGCTCTGAGGAAAAGGAGGAAAAACATTTACAGAAGAAGAAACTAAAAAGACTAAATTGTGCATTTTCTTTTTAACGACTGACACGTCCTCACCTATGTCAGCTTCTTGGCTTTGTTGTAAAGCGAGTCCACGACTTTGCTCATGTTCTGAATCGTTTCCAAAGCTGCTTTGTACGTTTTGTCCACCGGGGGCTCTTCGAAAATGATTAAAACACCTTCACCTTGGTCGAGGATTCCTGGAGAAGAGCCACAACGCTGCGTTTAAACCCAGATCTGCCTCTGATACAGGATGTATGTCAACAAGGAATCAACCAGTTACCGTGAAACTTTTTGTCCAGAATCATCTGTGATAATTTCCTCTCCACATCGCCCTAAAAAAAACAAATAAAATTTGTAAATTTTCTACATTTTTTTAAACTGAAATGGTTAATTACATTTCCTGAAACTTACCTTTGATAGTTTGATTAGATCTGATATGTGTTTTATCTGAAATCAGATTGAGATCTGAATCAATAATGACATCAAACCAGTGTAAAAATACTCTGCAGGACAGAATATTTTCTCACCTGCACTCTGGAGAAGGGTTCGATGACTCTGATGAGGTTCTGCTCCAGCAGGTTGTCGTACAGTTTGGCCAGGTGAGTGTTAATGATCGGATCGTTCCTCAGCTCAGCTTTGTACTCTGTGAGGGCCTGAAAGGCAGAGAGGTGGAGGAAAAATTAAAATCCTCTGACAGTGAGGCGACAAAGAGGCTTCAAATGAGTGACAGAGTGAAAACTTTCAATCAGCAGGCAGAAATCACGTCCTGTACACATCTCCAAGGTGTGATCTTTGCAAAGAGAGGACAAGAAAGCACCTCTGTTATATTATTTTTTACTAAATCTTTAAAATCTGCCTCAGCAATGTGCTCCATTTTTATACTCTTATGCTACTTTCATATTTTACCTAGCCTGTTGCTACTTTTAGCTAACCTTTTGCTACTTTTAGCTACCTTTCAGTTAGCCTTTTGTCACTTTTTAACTAGAATTTTCGCTACTTTTAGCTTCAGCAGTCACTCAGCGTTCACACTGCAGCTTCTCCAGTTATGTTGGAGGCACTGCTCAAAGTCAAAACAGCAGAAAAGTCCCAAACATCCGTCCCTGAAGACCAGAATGAAAGGAGCTTTCATGAAGTCAGATCTAACAGATCTAAGATGATTCTCACCTTTTCAAAGTCTGCTAACGATCTGTTCTTACTGGCCTGGGCAACACATTTCAGGGCATCTGTCTAAAAACACAAAGACAGAAAAGGTTTAAATGTCATTTTTGTTTATATGAACACAAACAGCTTCGGAAAAACCAATAAACTGTGCTGTTAAAAATAATTGCAAACTGAAACATGAGCTGAAACAGTTTAAGTTAAACTTGCCTGTCTGCCGGCGTATCGCAGGGCCAGTTTACCGCTGATCAGAGCTTGTACCTCCTCTGGTCTGAAGGAAACAAAAAACAGGTTCATGAGTCAGTCCCCATGTGGACTCCAGGTTATGCATAAAAAAGAAAGTTTAACTCACGAGCTGAGCACGATTTTGCACAGAAGCATGTATTTGAGCGCCGTGATGGCTCTGGGACTGTCGATGGAGTCGTAACCTTCAAAGGCCTCGAAGAAGTAGGAGTAGGCCGTCTTCCAGTCCTTCTCCTCCGCTGCATGGATGATCCCTGCAGGAGAAACGGCACGTTAGCACCCACAGCTGAGGCTAGCCACAGAAGCCACTGTAAAATGTGACGAATCAACGAAACCCTGCCAGGCTGACGACACGCCCTGAAGCTGCCAACCTCAAAGTTCTTCAAATCGGTAAACAAACTGTGTGAATTTGAGATAATTATCCGTGTGAAAACTTCTTCACAACAAGCACATCTGACCTGACTGCATGTCCAGTGCTGCCTGGAGCTTTGGTGGACAGTAGATGGCGTTGGCGGTGGTTCTGGCTGAGGTGAGCGCAGCGCGGGCTTTGGGCAGGTTACTGAGAGCGTGGTACGTCTTACTTTCCAGCAGCTGAACCTCCACAAGGAGAGCTTTGTCATCCATCTTTTTCAGCTCCTGGAGCAGCTGAGAGCCTGAGGGGAGGAGAGTGAAACACAAGAAGTGTTGCAGGAAATGTTTTCATCTGCTGTTCAGAAACAAGCAATAACAAATTTTATAGTTTGTTTTATTTTGGTAGAATCAGAACACAAAGGTTTTACTAAAGAAAAAAATGTCTTCTGTGCTGGAAAATTTATTAGCACCAACAAAGAAGAAAATTAAAATTTCCAAAACACCCAAAGCTAAATAAATAAACTCACCGAGAGCCAAGGCCTCCTGGTATCTCTTAGTGTCAAAATACAGCGAGATCAGTCGAGCCTGAAATCATGAAAACACGTGATGTCAGTCCCAGGTTGTATATATTAGAATGATTTAACACCAACTTTAAGAAAATCTTCCATTTACAGCACCTTAAAGGCTCACCTGAAACATTATTACCTGTGTAGGCCTTTCCTTTCCTTACTTTACTGGATTTCTATTTTATTTGTACTTTTATGGTCTTCCAGAGCGCATGTGCGATTAGCTTTTGTTTGTTTGTGTATTTTATTTCATCTTTTTCCTTTTTCTTTATGTGTTTTACCATCAACATACCCCCCATGGCTAAATCTGATTTCTTTAAGGTCCACTGGCTAAAAGAGGGTGGTATTAAATAAATGCAGGTATATTACAGTGAGCCAAACATCTGGTCGAGTGCCAGCAATTAGTTAGTTTAACATTCAAAAGACAACAAAGTAGGATTTGAAACCATTATTCTGATGATTCTGCATGAAAACATCTTTCTGGGCTGTAAATGCTTCTCCTCCTCCAGCACAGCTTGTGTGCAGGATGTGAGAACTTTTCCTTTATTATTCCTTTATTTTTCGCAAAAACAGAACAGCTTTTCTCCACATAACACTGATCCAAAACTTTTATTATTTTCGTTGTTTATTTCAGGCTGTAAACGTGAACCATTTAGTCATGATGTTCTACTTAAGCACGATAAAATCATCAGTCAAATCTGCTTTAAGTTGTCATGCACAGTTTACAGATTTGTTCCACGCACAATCAAGTTTTCGGTTTTATTTTGGTTTTCTTACAGAGTGATGCGACAGCAGAGACTAAATGATCCACTTTCAGTCTGAAATGAAAGCGTCTCCCCTCCATGAGTCAGAGAGTTTACAAACTCAACCCCATCCAAAGCAGAGATATCATTTTTGTTTCAACCCTCATTAATCACAGTTTGTCTCATGTGTTACCAGAACTGTGAGAGAACAAACACGTCAGCAGAGAAGCAGCTGTGGCTCAGAAAACTGGAGGTTTGATCTCTCCCCCTGCAGCCTATAAGGCATTCTGCCCCTCTTTGCCTCTGACAGGTGTATCAGCGCATGAAAGAGAATAAAAACGCTTCATATATAGAGGGTAAATAAATAATAGAAGTGCTGCGTTTGAGCGAATAACAAACAGATAAATCTCTAAATAAGTCTGGAGCATTCACATGTTGAATTTCCACCCATGAGGTCTCTGAATTCAGATTCCTGTGTCGTTTGGAACTGTGGTCATAACAATAAAAGGTTCCCTTTTTGGACCTTCTTACCTCCAGAACTTGTCGTAGGAAGGTTCTCTTCTCTGCCTTGGCCCACTCGATGCATTCGAGACACAACTCCACCTCCTGCCCCGTGGCTGCCTCCATGTCGAGAAAGAGGTCCAGCAGGGAGCGGACGAGCCGGGCTGCCTTGGCTTTACTGATGGAAATCAGGAAAGGCCTGACAAATTTCAACAAGCCCCCAAGTTCTGTAGAAAAGAAAATTATTAAACATATATACATACATTTCTTCAAAAATTATGACAACATTTGTTTTTCCTTCTTTCTTTTTTTGTCCAGTGTTGCCATATTTAATTTTAAGGCAAAATCTTAGTACTAAAGTCTCAATGTCAATGTCCTGAGTAGACATTACTGCTTATCGCCATTACTTTTGGTCCAATACTTTATCCAACAACAGTAATTATTACCACAGGCATACAGAGCCTGTATTTATGTAAACAACTTGATGCAGGAACTCGAAGCGTTTTGGGGTAAAAACATTACCAGCAGCTTGTCCCGTCTTTGCCAGGAGCGTCCCCAGCTCCAGGATGCTCTGTTCTTTAACCCTGACGGCCTCCTCATCGTTCTCTTGAACATCTCGTCTCACTTTCAAAGAAAGAAAACAAGAAAAAAAGTCACATTTAAAGCTCAGCATTAAGCGGTTCTAGATAGTGTATCATTAGTTCAATAAACCGTGACATGATTTAACTTCAGTCATCTTAACATTTCATGAAAACAGTAGTTTAATGTTATTGTTAAAGTAATTAAAAGAAAAAGTCCACATTATTTCCTTCAAAATAGCTTTTAATGTTCAAGCAGCTATTTAAATGATCAATAATAAACCAAACATGTTACTAACATTTTTGAGGATGAAACCACTGAATAATTAGCTTTATGACAAATAAATGCCTCTTTAGTTTCTAAATAAAACTAAAGTAGTAACCAATAAATCGTTTAAGAATCTGTGAGAGATTAAACAATCTGTGCTTGACAAATAAAGTATTAATTGAAACATTTGGCTGCTGTGACAAGGCAAAATTAAAAAGACAGCAGTCCCAGCTAACCTATTAACTGTGTAATTGTGTTACAAAGTCCTCATATGTTTATGTAGAAGCAACCCTTCACTACTTTCCCATAAATGTCTCATTAAAATCATAAATAGTGGCTCTCTTTACTCACCGAGCTGCTTTTCGCACTGTGTTCAGATTACAACAAGCTAACAACGCTAGCCTCAGCATGCTAACGTGACAGCTAAACATAAAAAACAACTTAAAATATTGACACAATCCCACACGATGGAAGTACGTCCTCAAAAGCAAAACTGTTTTAATAACTATTAACTGACACATGTCAAACTCGGGCCTAAAAGTCGGTAAAGCTACTAGCAGCTATCAGTTACTAGCCGCCGTTCAACAGTGAGTCAGCACGGCACCGGTTCATGCTAATGGAAGCCTCGCCGCCGAACAGAGACTGAAAAAATAAAATTTAAAAACGTTCAGAATAATAATTTCCATCAGAAATGGAAGAATAAAGACCCACCTATAGAATGGAGGATGTCGATAGAGGCGTAGCGGTCCGTGCTGATGAGAGACTGGGCTCTCTGAAACTCAACCACTGCTGCAGCCGCCATCTTCCTTATTCAAATACTACTTCAATGAGCATTACGTGCCGGGAATACGGGACCGAGCGTAACTGACGTCACCGTACGTCACGCGTTACGGCACTTGCAGCACCATGGGAAATGTAGTCCTAAACATTAAACTGATTTTAAAATTTATAATGACGATTAAAAATGCAACAGTTAGTTTATTTATCGCCAAATTACAATATAGGTTAAAATACTACTTTCTGTTTTTAGTTTATTTGATTTATTTTTGTTGTAGAGTGCAAAAATAAAATTAAAGAATAGATTTGCACGACACAGTGTTATAAAATATGTCTGTTTTTAGGGCACAATTTAAGGTTTACAACAGTCTAAGTTTACTGTAACAGTAATGGAAGGAAAGGAAGTTATCTGATGTGGAAGGGACAGAGGAAGTGAAAAGAAGAGAAGAGAGTACAGACACACGTCGGTCACATTTTCCACACTTCAAGAGAACAGTAATACTCATGTAGCTTTGGAAAAAAATCATAAATTAGACATGTTGCAAATACAAGTTATTTAAGGTGTTTCACCTCTACTTTCCCTAAGATAAATATGTTTTATTGTTAAAGGAATAAATGTGTAAAAGTTCATATTGACCACATTGTTTTCGATATTTGCTCCATAAATGGCTGCTGATTGGTCTACTTTGTGGTGCAGAAACAGACAGGACTGAAGCTCTTTGCCCTCTCGGCTGCAGATTGCGGTCGTGTCAGCAGGGGGTGCTGTTTCCGCAGGCGGGCGCAGGAAACTGCAGCGCGCGCCTCAGCACCGCCTTTGCGTCAATCCGTCCTCACAGAGTCAGAGACACAACATCAGCCTCCGCAGCATCCGCATCTCACAGCCTGCGGGACCAGGAGCGCACCTCCACCCGAGCATCTATCCCACGGACCGGGCGCCTCCGTCCAAGGCCGGCTCTCCATTTTGATTTTGATTTTTCTCTGCCTTCGATTGGATTTATTTCTCTGCTGCGATTATAATCTTCGAGATGGTTTAATGTTTTTTAACGCGCCCTTTTAAGGACAACGCCATTATTTCCTCACTGAGGTGGAGATCTGGTGAGTTTATCTGGATTTTTTATTTTTTATTTTTTGGGACATATTTTGCGCAAATGTGTGGATTCAAAAACAATCGCGCATCTGGTAACCAGAACATGAGCATATAAATCGAATAAAACGGGGATGATCGGCTGAATTGTTCGCCATAATTACCAGATAATGCGGAGTAATAATAATATTTATTATTATCTGTGGAGGTTTGAAGCCACCGCCTGTCAGAACCGGTTAGAATCGTTTCAGCACCACAGAGAGCGCCCAGAGGGCCCAGAAATCCGATCATTTAGAAGCATCAGACACCGATGTTCTGCTGGTTCTGCGCACACAGGGAGGCAGAGATCAGGTGGAAAACATGATGATGATGGAATGAAAGGTGTTGGATCATTAACAGGCTCTGAAATTCACTGTTTCGACACTAAAATAATAATTTTATTTCATTTTAAAGAAGATAAATGTTACTGAAATCGGATCAGCTCTGCATCAGAGGCGACCTTCATCTGTTTGTTAATGTGCTGTTTACGTTTCTGCCGTCCATTTTAGTCAGGGAGGGGTGGGTGGGGGACAGGATTCACTCTGATTCGTCAGCCATTACTTGTAAATCCCACTAAATTATGGATTAGGATCCATTTTCAATCCTTCCTGCTGCTCAGATCTTTAATAAAAAACATATTGTTCTCTACTCATGTTGCTGCGTGCAGATTATTCTGAATATTTATCAATTTTACTTTCAAAATGTTTGATGATTTGCAGGGAAATATTGATGATTTATGTCATTTACCCCAGTCAAATGTGCTGATCACGTTTCAGAAACTCCCACAAATTTTCACAAACCAAAACATAATATTTTGAGAAGGAAGAGACTTAGCATTCTGAAATAAAACATTTAAAAATACAAATTTCATCATAAACACTTTGGGTTGAAGGGTTTAGGGATGAAGGTCCAACATGACCTCACAGGGGAACAGAAAATGGTGATTAACAAGGTACTCACAGGGTACTAACAAGATATTTGCAGGGTATATACGGGGTACTAACAAGGTATTTACAGGGTATATACGGGGTACTAACAGGGTAATTACAGAGTACTTACATGCTGCTAACAAAGTAATTACAGATAACTTACAGGGGTATTATGGAGTTACAACTAATTACAAGGTATTTACAGAGTAATTATACAGCACTTACAGGATACTTATAAAGTAGTAGTTACAGGGGTACATACTAGGGTACTATCAATGTAAATACACGATACTTACAGGGCTAACCTATTGGGTTATTTCAACTAAATATAGGGTTTTAAATAGGTAATTATACAATAAATATAGGGTACATATAGGGTACTTACTGGGTACCTATAGGCTGTGGTGGTAAATACAGAGTAAGAGTAATCGCCTGGTGATTACAAGGTACTTACTGGGTACCTAAGGGGACCAGGCTGTAGTATGAAGAGACTTAAACTCACAATAAATCTGTGATTTTATCTGTTTTAATTGAATATTTGGAGTTCTGGAGCCTGAAAATCTATTTGTTGTTCTTCTGTTTCTGTGTGATTTAAATAAATCCTCACCTGCTGTTCTTCCTGCAGGCAGAGAGCTGAACCCCAGCAGAAACATCAGTAACGGACCTTTAGATGCAAAGACAGTAACCCAGGACTCCCAGCAGTTCTGAGACCCTCAGGATTTCCTCTCTGGATCGCGCTCCTCAGACCCTGAAGCTCCCAGACCCCCTCCCCCCACAGTCACCATGGGAACCGTGCTGTCCTTGTCCCCCAGCTACAGGAAGGCGGCTCTGTTCGAAGACGGGCCGGCCACGGTGGGCCACTACACGGCTGTCCAGAACAGCAAGAACGCCAAAGACAAGAACCTGAAGAGGCACTCGCTCATCAATGTGTTGCCATGGAAACGGATCGTGGCGGTGTCAGCCAAGAAGAAGAGCTCCAAGAAGGTGCAGCCCAACGGCACCTACCAGAACAACGTGTCACACCTGAACAACGAGAACCTGAAGAAGTCCCAGTCCTGCGCCAACCTGTCCAGCTTTACCCAGGACCAGAGCACCCCAGCCCTCACCAAGAGCTCCAACAATGCCACCTCCTCAGTCAAAAAGGCCCCTCTGACTAACTCCAATGTGGCCCCGGGGACCCCAAAAAGAGTGATCGTCCAGGCCTCCACCAGCGAGCTGCTGCGCTGCCTGGGGGAGTTCCTGTGCAGGCGCTGCTACCGCCTGAAGCACCTGTCCCCCACTGACCCGGTGCTGTGGCTGCGCAGCGTGGACCGCTCCCTGCTGCTGCAGGGCTGGCAGGACCAGGGCTTCATCACGCCCGCCAACGTGGTCTTCGTCTACATGCTGTGCCGCGACGTGGTCTCCTCCGAGGTGGGGACTGAGCACGAGCTGCAGGCCGTGCTCCTCACCTGCCTCTACCTGTCCTACTCCTACATGGGCAACGAGATCTCCTACCCCCTCAAGCCCTTCCTGGTGGAGTCCTCCAAGGAGACATTCTGGGACCGCTGCCTGTCCATCATCGAGCTGATGAGCGCCAAGATGCTGCAGATCAACTTCGACCCGCACTACTTCACCCAGGTGTTCGCAGACCTAAAGAACGAGAGCCAGAAGGAGGAGGAGAGGAGCCGCCTACTCATCGGCCTGGACCGGTGAGGGGATGCTGGGGAAGGCAGGGTGGTGGGAGGGGGGAGGGGGGGTCATATCCGGTCTGGCATTTTGACACCTTTTTTAAGATTATTAGTAAAGCCAGCAAATACAATAAATGTCTCTAATTCAGCCAGTTTTACAGATATTGAGCTAAGATTTAGCGTGGCAGCAGCTGAGAGTCATCCTCAACGAGCACTAACAGATCATGTGAGATATTGGATAGGATGGGCCAAAATGTTGACCAAATTGGCTACAATTTTCTCATCATAAGATGATTTTAGTTTAAAACTCGGCGGGCGATATGCATTCCTTTAAGTATTGCTAGGCCTTTAATTATTCCAGTATTTGTGTTAAAGGAGATTCTCCTTAGAAAATGAAGCTCCTGCTTGCAAAGGATAAATTATCTGTAAACCCATGAATGAAAGCTTTTTTATTTACTTTATATGTGTATAAAAATGCCAGATTTGGGTAAATCCTTTGCCAGCTGTTAGGTTTAATATATGAAAGAGAGAAAAGTAGAAAAGGAGCATTGAATGTGGACAGGACTGAGGCTGCAGCAGCCCTCCACCCACCCCACCAGTGACCTTCTGACTGTTTGACTGCCTCCTGCAGGAGGGTGAGGGCCATCGCCTGACTGGCTTCCTCCACGCTCCACGGATGAGCAGGCATCCCCCCTCCCCAGGCCGGAACATCCCTTCCTCCAACACGGATTGGTTTTTGCTGATGTAGATCGGACCACCTGAGGACAGAACAGCCCGAACCATCAGAGATGGAGCCATGACTTTTTTTGTGGATGACCGGATGGACAGTGAGCGCTGCTTTTCTGGGACTTTTGATAAAAAAACAAAACAAAAAAAAAAACAAAAAACAAACAGCCAGTGGATGTACATTGTGTGTGTTCAGAAAGACTTTATTTTCATCGAGAAAAAACACTGAAACATGTAAATGGATGGTTTTTTTGGAGGCTTATTTACAACCCCAGATTTGAAAGAGTTGGAACGTTGTGTAAAATATAAATAAAATCAGAATACGATGATTTGTAAATTTCACAAACCCGTATTTTATTCACAATAGAACATAGTAAACATATCTAGTCCTTAAAATAGAAAAATGTACCTTTGCTGCTTAAAGCTCTATCAGGCAAAGAAGAAGCCAGATGTGAACAGATGTGTCTCCTCTGGACCAAAGAGGAGAACTGTTCTGAGGTCAGACGGGTCCAAACCATCCAGCCTGCCTCTCTGATGGTATGGGGGTACATTAGTGCCTCTGGCATGGGGCAGCTGACACATCTGGAAAGGCTCCATCGACGCAGAAAAGTATCTCCAGGTTTTAGAACATGCACAACCATCCTGACATCTTTTTAAGGGAAGGTCTTGCATATTTCAGCAAGACAATCATTCATTCCAGCAGCAGGTCTGGGTGCTGAACCGACCTGCCTGCAGTCCAGACTGCTCACCAGTTGCTGCCATCAAATTCAAAATTGTCTTTTTGTTTTCTTAAAAATGGTCCAATTTCTTAGTTAAAACATTTGCCATGTTTACTATATTCCATTATACATAAAATATGGGTTTATGAGATTTGCAAATCATTGCAGTCAGTTTTTATTTTTATTTTACACAACATCCCAACTTTTTCAGAATCAGGGCTGTATTTGCTCAAACAAGTTTTCTTTGGTTTTTTAAAATATTTATTTATTAGAAATGTAACATTTTGCACGTGTGCCATGCAGTTTTACAGACTTTCCAGGAGCTAATGTTACTTTTTACTTGATTTGTAAATCAGCTGCATTAGAGAATGCTTTGAACAAAGTGACACTATAGTTTAATTTAGCTCTGCTCGCTGAAATAGGCTCATTGTTTACCAGGGAAGTTCTTTTTTGTACTTTTTTTGTCGTTTGGAATGCTGTTTGGGTTTTTTTGTGCTCATGATTCAGCGTTAAAAATGTTATAATGGTGCCATATCTGATGAAAATCCCACAGGTCTGAGAAAACTCAGAGATACTGAACTGTTTTGGGAGGATTTTCATCTAATTTTAGCTTATTGCCATTTAAGTATTCATTATTTCGGCACATTCAGAAGAATTTAAAAGGGAAAAAAAGTGTAGCAGGTGTGCTTATCTTTGGTGGGAATGAAGATTGATCTGGTTTATGTCCACGAATGTTGCAGGGATTTATCATTTGATATGAAAAAGGCCCTTAAGATCAAAACTGTGGTTAAATCTGACCATCATCAATGTGGCAACCTCAACTTTAAGCTTCAGAAAATGTCCCGAAAAGAGATTTTCTGCTTCGATCTAGAACCCTGCCTCAGATATCAGACAGAAAGCAGAATTAAAAAGGGGAAAAAATGGTTCAAACAACAAGAACAGCACAGAGAACCCTGAGGATGATCCACAGATTATCATCTTTAAGTAAATCAGGGTGAGTTGGCTTTTTGGTTCTGGAGGAAATGAGGCGACCTCCATCCAATCAGAAGCTCCTGTGGGTCAAAGCAACCCGCTGCAGCCTGCAGAGGGATAACAAGCAAACTGAGTGCATGCAGAGGAGAGGAGATTTGCAGCTTTTTATCTTTGCTGCAGCTCCTCACGGGCCGGATTACTGAACGAGCTGCAGAAGCATCAAACAGAGACACTTCTTCTCTCTGCGGTCCTTTGAAAACCTGAAAACATTCTGAATGGATGTTCCCTTGGAAAACGAGACGTTTCTGATGTAAATCAAAGGGAACCACCTGCTCTGAATACAAACAGGAAGTAGGGATCCCTAAATCTGTTTCTCTCTGCCCGTTTCCCCCCGACTCAGTGAGATGTGCCATGTTTCTTCACTTGCATCATCATAGTTGTTTATAAGCTTATAAAACATAAAAGAAATCCTCAAGCGATAGTTTAATGACTTCTGTCTAGTTCTTTTCTGTATCTTGTTGCGTGATTTGTAGATAAATGAAAACAGGTAATAAAAATGTCAAAAAGAGCAGCAGTCAGTGGGCTGCATGAGTGTGTGCGAATGAACGAGTGAGTGTGAATGAATGAGTGTTAGTGTGGCAACATTTTATTTGTAACAAAGAATGTGTTGTTTTCTTATAGGGATAAGGAGCAAACACCGCGGTGTTGGATAAAAGATGTTCTTTTTTAAAAAGACACCCCCCACCTCCCCCTTTGCTGTAATTTAATTTTTTAATATGTTTCTGCTTATTTTAATTTATTTTTGTACTGTGATGGAAAAATAAAAAGCACTGATCGTTCCAGGGTATTTTTTTTCTGCAGCTTTCATCGACTGAACTCATTTGTCTTGCAGGCAACTTTTAGTCAGAACTTCATGTTTTGCAGTTTAATTTTTGCTCCAAATCTATACAGATACATTCAGATCTCACATGTTGGACAGAATCTAAGAACTTTTAGGAAACCTTGAGTGGCTCCCAGTCTTTCTTCTCCAGATGTGCACAGATGTTAAAAAACTGTACAGATTAGTTCTAACTCTCTGGCTGAAGGCATGAACATCTGCAGCATGTCGGCCCGGCGCTTAACGAACGTCAAACAGCCTGTTTTACATCAGCCATATCAGCTGGATTACAGATCTGGTTTCCGTGACAACGCCGACCTTAAACATGAGTCACGGTCTGCGGTTTGTCAACACGATCGAGGAGTGGGCAGTTTTGGTTGGTTGTAACGTACAGGTGTGAGGGCAGCTGCTCCTCTGAGCTCATCTCTGACGTCTGTAACTCTCGCCGCTCAGCCCGGGGGTTTCAAACACGCAAACTGTGAAAAAACTTGTTGTACAGAGGTGTTAATACGCTCGACAAGAGTCTAAAATGAATTAAAACGACTTATGTACTGAGGAAAAAAAACTGAAGCAGAAATTTCTACTAACAAGTGAAAATAAGGCTGTAGAAAACGTTCATGCTGTTGGTCTAAACGGCTAAAAAGCTGCATAAATCGGATCCTTTTTGGTGTTTTGGTGGGTCTGTGGAAAGGTTATGAACAATTAGTACGCTACCTGTTGTAGACAGCTCTTTGAACAACCTAAGTTTTAGAAAAATAAAGTTTAATTCTGACCTGATTGATGAGCTAACGGCTAATCTGAGTGAGACCAAGACCAAAACGTATTTTAGTTGACTTAAATTTTGCTTCAGTTTTGCATTTCTTTATTATTTATTTTATGTCGAATTTTATGGTCATCTGAAAATGCACATCTGCAGCAGCACTGTTATTGTCTTCATGCAGGAATATTATAACATTTCTGCAAAAAATAATAACATAAAAATGAATAAACTGATATGGATGTTGTTTTAAAATGACAGCGGCTGTTAGCTCGTCAAGATTTAAACCGTTTCTCCAAAGTGAGGCTGTAGAAAGAGTTATCTGCTACAGGTAAGATACTAACTGTTCATATTATTTCCACAGATTCTCACTTTAAAAAGGTCCAAACTACATTTGCAATTATAGGGTTTCCAGAGGTCTTCAGTCTGAAAAATACTCTGATTTTTGAGCAATTTATCTTTAGAAATTCTAATTTTCATCATCTGGGAAAACGCAGCACAACAAAATGTACATAAATATAGATTTTATTTATTTTTTTATTCTTTTGCAGCCTTAGAAAATACTAAATGCAAATTCCATCCCTTTAAAATGGCATTAATATTTTGCTTTTGTTTTCCTTTCCTGTTTGCTTCGTGTCAGACACATTCATGTTCTTATTCATTCAGTCATTTTACAGCAGAGGAAACAAACAGCTCCACTCATTCATTCATCAGTGAGTGGATTACAGACGCCTGAGGATGCTGGTTGCTGCAGCAGGAAGAGGAGTTTCTGCTGTTTCACCGAGTCACATGCAAACAGCTTTTAGGAGGATTAATGCTGAGCTCCATCACGTCACGAGCAGCAGAGGCTTTTACTGCAACATCAATCCTGCCTGAATGTAGGTTAAAGACTCACAAACAGAAGCAAATAAATTTATTAATAAACCGATTAATGACATATTCATCAGTATGGAGTGTCATAAAAAGTCTGAATTCATACAAAACAGAAACAATCGGCACAACCTGATATTATTACAGCATTTCCCTTTAGGTTTCCTCTGGATATTACCATAGTTTTATAGTTTTGAAATAGAACAAAATATACAAAATATAAACTTAATATAAAATTAGGCACTTATTGAATAAAAGCTGGATGCAGAAAACTACAAAAAAAAGTGATTTGTTACCACTTGGCTGGTTTGATTACAGGATGTTTCAGGGGGAAAAAAAAAAACAGAAAAGAAAAAACAAAAAAATGCAAATGTCACTAAATTACAACAACAAAAAAAAGACAATGGCACAACTGGTGACATTCATATCCATACCCATTTATACAGGAGTATTTAACAAAAAGCCATTTTTAAAAAAACATTTTGAGCTCTCAGAGTGGAAAAAAGAAAATATGAGTGTTTCGTTTTTAACATCAAAAACAATATTTGGAATAAATCTGATGATTTCAGCTGGAATAAAAACACTAGAAACAACTAGTTATGGTTTTATTGCATAATGACGCATCCTATATAAATCACCATTTATTTTGAGCCTAATCACTCCCTGCTGCACACCAAATGTGTATTAATACACCGCTGAAAATAGTCCCTAAAATTGCACTTTTATGTCCGTTTAAAGGTACTCATTGTAAAGTCACGAAGAATCATAAATAAAGAAACAAAATCTGCACTTTTTTATTTTTAGAGATGATTAATGAGTCTTTAGCTGAAATGTTAACAATGAAGGAGCTGTTAGAGATGAAGGAGTCCAGAAATGATGATGCATTTATACGTATTCATACTCAGATTTGTTGAGTAAAGTATGCAGATTAAAGTGCTTTGTTTACATGGAGTGCAGACCCACATTTCAGAACTGCATATCAACACTACTGGAGTCAACTCCTATTGGTCCGTCTGATACAGCTCAGGAGGATTTCATACTTTTCAACGAGTACCTTTAAGAGAAAACACAGAGCAGCTGTTTCAGGTAATCTGTTACTGTCGTGACCTTTTTTAAAGATTTTTTTATTATCAGATGGAACGAAGAGAAAGTCACAGACTGTTTGAAGATGTCAGAAAGTGCAAAAACTGCTAGCTGGTTGAAAAACAGCAAATAGATTTGTAGATGGGTTTAAATAGTGTTTTTGTTTGTTAAAGTTGGACAAATGGGACATAACAGGACATTAAAGGTGTCCCAGCTGGCTGTGACTTCCTAAGGGAGTCTCCAGAATGTCTCATGGCGTTCGCGGGGTTCTCAACGAGGTGGGCAACAAAATAATGGGCCAAGAAAAAATATAGACCGCCTTTTTCAAAAACTGGCCACCTAAAAGATGGCCGTGTGGCTCGCTGGTCAAACACTGAAACAGAACTCGTCTCCTGACAGTCGCAGCTCAGTGAGAAACCAACTTAATGCAGTTCTGTCAAACTGAAGGCATCACAAATGGAAGAAATTAAACGGTCGGACTTTAAAGTTGAGTGTTTAATGTGCCTGATTCTACAAAAAGAAAAGCAAACAGCCGACCTGCAGGACGCTACAGCGAACACATCTGGGCCCGAAGCCAGGAGGGAGGAGGAGGGAGGAAACGGGTGAAGGAGAGGAGGAGAGAAGGTCGAATGAGGCCTCCCCCCTCCTCCCCCCTTTAGCCTGAAGAAAGCAGAGAGAGAAGCAGAGAAATGAGAAATGACACGAGCTCCATCCTAATGACGAGCGGCGAGGAAGAGCGAGGGAAAGCCCTGTGGAAGACACACACACACACACACACACACACACACACACATCTATTAACACCACCAATGTCACTTCCTCAGTCCGAAGGCACTGATTTCTCCAAAATGCCTCTTTTGTGCATCGAAGCAACGAGTGAAGAAGCAGAATAAAGTCGTTCAGACGACGGCGCTGCTGTGCAAAAGTCTTCAACCATCCCTTCATTCTTTAGACCTTCCGTCCTTCCAAGCAGCCAGATTTCATCTTTTAAACTGGTCCCGATCAATAGTTTATCAAACTTTCTGAAGCTCCACCAGGTTTTCTTTGGACTCCAGCAGCTTTTTCCTTGTTTTCAGACCAGAGCCTGATCACAGCAGTGGAGGGTTCAGTTTGTGCTTAAAATAAATTAAACTTGAACAAATAAAAAGGTGTTAAGCCTAAAAAACAGAATCTGAGAGTCATGTCTTAAAGGTACAAGAAATAAATCCAGAGACCAGAGAGAAGCACCAACCTTCAGATGATCTGCTGAAAGTTTTCACCTCAATAGAGCCAAAATATTATTTTATGTAAAAGGCCATTTTTCTTTGATGAAACTAAAGAAATGAAGAACAAATCGTGTCTTTATGACAGACTTCTGGGGAAAAAAAGAGCCTAAAAATCAGATTTAAAACAGGTTCTTTGTTATTAAATGATCTGTTGGTTGATCTTTTATATGATTCAGAAGTCAAACAAACAAACAGTCAGAGGAGTGAAAAAGCTGCCAACTTCAGAAAGTCTGAAGACCTTTTAAAAGATGACAGGAAAGTCTGGCTGCAAGAACAAAGGGATGAATCAGGACTTAAAGCATTTCTATCAACATGTAATTGAATAAAAACATAATTCAGCCCATTTTCATTTGAACACACTTTCTGAATCCTGACATTTTTATGGCCGGAGCTGCGGTGCTGCCACAATTATTATCTTTTTTTTAACTTGGAACAGAACATACTGTAACGATTTAACACCTGAAGCGACGTGGAAACTTTTCCCACGGCTGACCGCCTGCAGGAACAGCACAAACCCGACTGAAGCGTTCTGCTAACCCACCGTGTGACTCGTGTCGTTTGGCTTTCTGAACTTTCAGAAAAGTGAGAATCTTTAAAGTGCCGCCATGTGATGGAAGTCAGAAACGTGTGTTTTAACTCAGTAAGCTGCAGGCGTCCCTCAGCCGTCTCTGTGATGATAACCAGGATATTTGTGGAGTGGAAACCTTTTAATTTGAAGGGTTGAGGAGCTCTACGACTCATTCGGCTCCTCACTGAACACAGACAGGAAGTGAAACTGGGTTTGTAGGCCGGAGTTCATCAGGGATTGGTCAGGAAAACCTGCTGCTAAGCAGAATCATTAAGTCTTAAATCTAAAATAGATACTAGAAACTATCTAAGTATATTTTGCTGCCTTTTATTCAGTTTTAGTTATATGACACCTAAATGGAGACTAAACGTATTTATAATCTCACGCTGAGCAGATACAGTAGACTTTTACCTTTTTCTCTAAGCAGAATAAAGCAATAATGCATAGACAACAAAACAAAGCAGGGTTTAAACGCTCAGATTTAGTTGGTTGTTTTGTTCAGAATATGATCAACATAAACTGATTAAAACTAACAAAGAACTCCCTCAGACGTTGGCCCCGCTCCATCTGTAAACATTTCATAAACTAAACGTGGACATTCTTTAGGAACGACTTTATTTAACATAATTAGCTTTGCAAATCTTTAGAATTAAATTAAAAAATATGTTTATTATTGCTTTAAGGCAGACGCGACGAACCAAAGCTGTGCATAAAGTTGAGGATCTTTGTTTTTTTTAAATTTTCTTTTAGGTTTCCTCTTTGATCCGACACCCGGAGCTTCAGGGATTATTATTCCTACTGAAACCTCTGAGTTTTTCTCCTATTATGCAACAATATTGGCTTTTAGAACAGATCAGGAATAATCTGCTCTCACCTCGACTCACAACAATCAATCTGCACTGAATTAAATATTGCACAAAGCAAATCAGCTGAAATCTGAGTAAAAAAAACAAACAAAAAACACTTTGGTGCATGATTTGTTAAATTTGTTTAACTACTAACATTGTTTATAAATGAATAAACCCTAGAAGCCTAGAGAGGAGGTGGAATTTGGCATAAATTTGGAAAACAGGGATTTATTCGCCCCAATCCGATATTAAGACAGCAGCTCTGCAGAAACAAACAGATCCCAGCCGGGTCTGAAATCAGCTGCTGTCTGTTTTGGCCCACTTTAGTTCCCAGGGACGTTCAGGATGTACCCAGCCCGGCTCTTGGTGAAGTCTGGCTGTGATTGGTTGATCTTGGACTCAACGACAATCGTGCACTTCCTGCCGTTCAAGCTGCACTGGATGGGACTCGTGACGTTCACCTGCAGCTTCCTCTTCTCGCTGCGGAGACAAAGGATAAAACATGAAAACAAGCAGGTGTAAAAGAAGGAAAACATTAAACTTGGTGGTTGTTTAACGCTGAGATTCGTCAGAGACCAGAGCTACAACCAGCTCAGGTCATAAATGATCATTTCTGCATCATAATCTGAACATTACATTCATCACACACCTGTTAGGAGCCATAAATCATGTTCAGGCACACAAACTGAGTCATCGTTCTTCTTTAAACACACGCTGACAGACTCAACTTTCTGCGCACAACAAATATGTTTTAGACCCAAACAGAAAAATGCTGTTTGAGTGAGACGGAAAAAATGGCAAAAGGGCAAAAAACGTGAAATATTGCATAAAAAAATACAGTTAAGGAAGGATTAGTATGATAAAATACAATGAATCCAATTAAGACAGATGGTAAAACCTAAAAGATTAAATTTAAAGTAAATTTAATGATCTTCACAGAACAAAATGTCACTCAGCTGCATTTTTTCACTGAGGTCAAGACCTCCAACACCTGTATCTGTATGTGACCGTTGGTTTTAGCCAGGGAGTTTCCAAAAATGTCTCAAAATGTTGGCGGGGTTCTCATTCACAGGGCCCATCGCTCGTGTCGCAGGAATTTTAAACGTTTAAAGTCGTCTCGGGCGTCTGGAGCCCGCGTCAAACCCGCCTCTGTTTGATTTCTGTCATTCTAAAGCTCTACAGCTGAACTTTTTTGCCGATATGTTTGCAAAGTCCTGGAAAATTCAGCTCAAGTTTCTCTGGGAGTTCGTACAAAACATGTCATTTAGTGAGATCCCAAGAGAAAACTCACACATTTCTTTTGCAATTTTGTGTCTCCAGCTAATCCTCAACAGCTGCAGCCCAGAGAAACTCACGGATTGCTTCTTACATAAACATTTCAAAGTGTCTTAAATTTACTCTATAAATCCATCATTTCATCTCTTCCTCACTTCTGCAACAAAGCCAAGCAGGTAAGGGAAGAAAAAGGCTCAAAAACCAGCCTAAATGTCTGATAGGCTGGTAACAAATCTGAATTAAAATAAGTGTAGTTAAAACAACTAATTAATTACCGATTTAACTTCTGCATGTTTACTGAAATGTTGCTGAACAACTTGAACAAACAGTCTGGCTCCAAAGACCTGGAAGAAATAATCTGCCTCAAAGTCCAGATCTGAAAATAAACCATAATCCACTGGATCTAAAATTGGCCCGAAAGCCACACGAGCAGAATTCATCCAGAACTGACGACCACTTCAGCGCCAGAGCTGGATCCCGTTCGGTGGCACAACGGCTAGAACTGACTCAGAAAGAGAGATTTATACTAAGATAACTGTTTACAACGCAGGAGTTTAAAATGAGTCCAAATAATAAAAGAAAACTAGTGGAACAGCTTTTAAACAAGCAGATTTCTGCTTTAAACACATCTGATCTACTTGTAATATTTCAAATCAAAGTATCTGCTGTGAGGTAAATCTGTTCCTTAATTAAAAGGAAAACGATGAAACGGGTAGTTTTATGTGAGGAGGGAGGAGATACAACCACATAATCTGAGAAAAGAGAAGAATCGTTAGGCCAAATAAAAAGCTGGTGAGCTCAGATGATTTCTGAACTTGCTGTCTGTGTGTGTGTGTGTGTGTGTACATCAGTTCTATGATCTGTAGGAGAGAAGAGAAGCCTGCCTGCAGGATTAGGAGCTCTGGAGGCTAAAATGATGAATAACTGTAGAAAGCATGCAAGACTGCTGTGGTGGAAGGATCCATACTGGGCTGCTGGGCTGGTTTTATGCTTAGAGGCTGTCAGATCCAGTTAGCTCCTCTCCGGGTGAATGCAAGCTCTGGCTGGTTGAGGAGGATCGATGCAGGGATGGGGGGGGGGCACAGCAGCATAAACAGTGAGGCTGAGTGGGAGGAGGGATGTAAACGTTACACGAGCTCAGACCAGACGGCTCAAAGGCTGATAAATAAACGTGCATCTGTCTCCGCTCGCTCTGACACAATTACTCATCCTGTAAACAATTTCGTTTCTTATGTCATTCTCCGTCCCTCCGGTCCGGATCGGTTCTGAACCGGCTGACACCGACTTGTTGCACAACAACAACGAGAGCAGGGCTTTCTGCTGCCCACGCCGCTCTCCTCTGCAGAGCGAGCGCAGCTCAGTGGCTCAGCTCTTCGCAGGGAGGAAAAGCTCGGGGTAGCGCTGATGCTGGTTTCCATGGCAACCCCCCCCATGAACTTAAGTCCCCCATCTGTCATGGCTGCCAGCCAGCCAACGGTACTGTTTTTGCACGGGTGTCTCTTCCTCTGCTGATCTGTGGTCCCAGTGCTACTCTCTGAAATGCCAGAGGGGGACGCCGAGCTGTGCTCCTCCTGAAGGGCAAACAACAACAAAAGAAAAACCTCACAAAGCCTCCAAACGATCCGTTCAAACATCACTTGCCTCTGAATAAATACTCTGCCATTTTAATGAAAACCAATTCAGCTCTTTAACCGGAATAAAAATGGGATCTGTTGAGGCTTAAGGTCACTGTCTGGCCTTTTGGTTCGAGCCAGTCGGAGCCCCGGGGGGAGGACCCGGTCCATCATTGGATGGCCTCTCCAACTGGAAAATCAATTCTTTCCTTTAGTCTAACCCCCCCCCCTTCCAGTGTCCGTTTTTGCCCTTCAAGCCATGTGAGTCCAGGCTCCCTTCCTCCCAAAAGCATCTTGTTTTTGTTTGTGGAAGGAAAGCAGAAGGAGAGGAGGAAAAGTAGATCACCTCCAGTAAAATAACCTCAAAATAAAACATGAAGGAAGTGCTGAGGAACTGAAAAGGATCAGTGCTGCAAACTGATAACGGGGGGAGAGAAGCAGGAGAGGCTATTTTCAGACCTGGATTAACTCCAGTCTGTTAAAACATCCAGTCCTCCTCCTGAGTCATCCCTCGAATATCGGACCTGGATGTTCCTTCTGCCGGCTGCTGCTGAAAAATATATAAGTGGGGAGGAAGAGGAGGGGAGGAAGAGGAGGGCACTCTGCAAAGAAGAGATGAGACTTTGATCGAAGTGTTTCCTTATTTCCAGCTAAGAGACATTTTGGAGCTTCGAGTGAAAAAACTTCACTTAAAACAAGTTTTGTTTCACATCAAACCATTTTTTTTGTTTCTTATAAGCATGAATCTTACTGTCTTTGTGATGAAGAGACAGCAACGAGTCTGCAGTTGAATGAATGCTTTTTTTTTTTTTTTTAAAAAAAAGGCCTAAAGCTGCCTATCTTCATTTCAGAAAGTCTACATGAGGACAGCTTCCAAGGTGGGAACCATGTGGACAACAAAATACAGTTCCCAGCCTAGATTACGGTTTTGTGAGCCATGCTAACAAAAATAGGTTGTGATTTGAAAAAATTAGCTACTAAAATTCCAACTGCACGGTTTGCTTCTTTCAACTCTGAGTCTCTGTAAGTCTCAGCCCAGCGAGACTCCATCCTTAGAAAGGAAAGAGAACAAAAGTCACGTCTAGGCATTTTATTACGGTGCCTTTTATAGACATGTTTCTATCTCTATGGCAACAAAAACTATCTTTAGCTGTAAGAAGGTTTGAAGTTTCAGCTTATGTGTATTCTTTAGGAGTGAGTGAAGAAAGGCAAAATATATTCATCTCAATGATCAAATACAATAAAAATTTATAAATGTCTGAGGTGCATTTAAAGGAAGCACTATAAGTGCTTTGGTTTTAGTTAAACATACAGTTTTAGGAGACATAAAAAGCCGAAAATGAATCAAAGTCGAACACAACACACACATAATGCAGCACAAACTGCAATTTGTCTTCATGAAACACTGATTATTGAGCTGAACGCAGTCAAGTGGAATAAATGAAGCATCGAATCAAAGATTTTGTGTCAAAGCTTTTTTATAATTGAGTTATTTAACTTAAATCCTTTCAGCGCTACAATAAAGCCTCTTCATCTGTTTCTAACCTTGCTGCCCTTCAGTGTTATTCACATATCTGTGTATTTTTTTCCACTGTCTCCCATCCTGCATCCTTCTGCTACATTCACACTGAAGAAGAAACAGCAAGACGCAGGCAGGCACACAGATACTCGAGACTCACACCTACACAGGGTCCTAAAAATAACCCAGAACAGTTAACAGGCGGAACATGGCGGCGGCAGCACGGAGGGAAAGTGAAATGATGTTTTCTGCCCCAGTTTTAAAGTGGCTCAAAGTGGGAAAACTGCCTGAAATGCTGTCTGAGTGCGGCTCTTTAATTACCATGAAAGTTGGGCAATTTTAGAAGACCTGCAATTGCAGACGTCATGTAGAAATAGCAGAACTGCAGAGAGGAGAGCGGTTTTCATGGAAACTGCAAAGATACTGCAAAAGTTTAGATGTTACATCAGTAAAAATCAAGGTTATTAAATTGAAATTCCCCTTGAAATGACTTCTACATTTGCCTGTAACATCCCTGAAGCGCAAATATTCACTGTAAAATTTAAAAATTTGCAGTAAATCGCGACAGTTTTACCTGTAGGGATCCAACACATCATTTCTTTAACATCAAAGTGCCTGTAAATGTACTATTATCCAACAAGTTTGTACAGTGGTGCACCCAGAAATACATTTCTCCCCATTGTTGTGGTTTTGCATGAATTTGGATCAATTTTGGCTTTTTTTTCACCTGTTTTTTTGTGTTGTTCCAATACTCACAAAGGAAATAAACATGTGTACAACAAAATGTGTGATTGCAATAATTTTCTGGGGGAAATAATTCACTTTCTGGGAAGATTTCAGGGGTGCCAACACTTTCGGCCATGACTGTATATACATATTATAAACAGTCAAAGCTCACCTGAGCAACCTTCAGAAAATTTGATTTTTAGAAAACGCAACAGTCTGGAAACACTAATGTTTTTCCAAAAACAAAAGAAATGAGATAAAACAAACCAAAAGTCAAAGACGTGATGAGAAGCTGAAACCTGTCTGCAGAAACCTTCGCTGCAGCAAAATCAGACCCTCCATCTGCTTGGATCCCCTTTCTTTGTCTTTAGGGCATCTTTTATTTTATTTTTTCGAACAAAAACTGTACAATGGCAGGAAAAAAGGAAGAGGAAGGATGGAGGATTGGAGCTCAGAGGTGAAGCTCCTCTCCAGAAGGTTCGGTACTGCTCGAGGCCGGCGGTCAAACAAGACGACAGAGGGAGCTGGAAGTACCGCCTGGAAGTACCGGCGGCTGGAAGTAAAGCATCACTCACCAAGTTTATCACATGTAGGACGCTGAGTTATACAACACCAGCCCAAAAGGACAAATTCGATTTCATAAAACTGTCAGAATGAATCTCAGCAAGTTTGAAGTTTGGTTTCATCATACATGAACATTAAACTGGGGTTGAAGGGACTCTTCTTTTAAAATGCTAAGCTGGTATTTCTGCTTTTTGTGCACAGTAAGTCGGATCTGGACCGCTGCCGCTGGGGAATAGAGATGCTGACAATCAAAATCTGCCGAAGGCTGCAGAAAAATCTGAAGCAATGTGCATTTCTGTGATCTATACGAGTGAAAATTATTCTAAAATATTTTATTCAAACGGGTCTCTGTGGTTTTGGTTGAAATCTCTCGAACTGAGGACAAATAAATGGGCTTCATAAGGAGAGATGAGGCATTTAGTTGCTTTGTTGCCGAATTAAAGCAATAAAAATCTGCAGCCGAGTCACAGACAATGAAAAAGTCTTAATAATAATTAATTATAAAAATGATTATGTAATGGATGTGTGTGTTAATTAGCTATTGTTCAGCTGTCATCCAGTGCATGTGTGCTTTTTAATTAACATTTAAAAGCTTTAAGGGAACCATTTATGAGAGTCTGAATTTTGTTTTCATAAAGGTTTAGTCTGGCTCTAATTTGACTTTTTGTTTGTAGTTCAGTCAAAGTTTTTCTAATAGTGAAGCATCTTTTCTTCCTTTACATTTAAGCCTTTCTTACACATGTGGAACTGTTATTAGTTCAATTATAGAGGAATTAAGGAAGGAATTTCACAATAATACTGGTTGATTTCAGTTTAAATTTAAGATGAATAAATAGGCAAAGGAAGGCATCTATAACTGATTAACTTTTGGGGTCAAAACATTAGTGAACACAAAAATGGATATAATTCAGATACTGAGCAAAAATTTGATGTGGTTCAACCAAGAGTCATCCTCAACACTCACCCTGAGCGTGACTTCTCTCAATATCGCATGAGATTGTGCAGAACGTTATTTTCAAGGTTTGACTACAACAGCTGCAACATAAGATGGTTTTAGTCTAAAACTCTGACGGGTGATATGCATTCCTTCAAAGAATTATAGCTCTTTAATTTTGAAATGTCAAGGTGCTTACCAAGAACTACTTTACATTTTAGGAACTATAAACTCAATATGAACAATGTCAAAAATCCTTCTTGTAAGCTTGTCCACAAAAGCCTCCCTGAGGAGACATGATAAGATGACAACATGTGTGTAAAATACTGGTAGTTTTGACTCATGACAGCTGCAGATTCTCTGTCCTCCTTCCCAGCGGACAGCTGGTGAATCACTGAAAACTACTCCTGTCAGCTGCTTCGAGTCATGTGTTCACAGGCGCACTTCGACGCGTCAACATCTCACCTTTTCAGAGATCAGAAGGAGATGAATCAAGGCCGGAAACGTACAAATCAGAGGCAGCCGTCTCTGGAGAACACAGTAGCTGCTCCACAGATGGTGGCAGCAGAGTCATTATACCCACAGCAGGAGGTTGGGTTGAGTTGACACCACGCTGGACCTTTTCTCCTGTTTAAACCTTAAAACCAGGGAGTTAAATCTTACTCCCCAATCAGCCGAGTCTTTGGCCTTTTCTAAAAGGACACTGGACCGTCTCAAGGCTCAGCAGAGACAACATAAAACACATTAGGCTAATCAATACGCAATCCCAGCGACTGAAGGGTGACCGCACACACCTCCAGTTTTCTTCATTAAAGCCGATCAACGTCTCCATCAAGCTTTCATCAGTTTTCATGTCATCACAAGCAAAACAACAACAACAAAAAGTCCTAAAGCCCCGAATAAATATCCTTTTCTCAGTTGGTTTTAAATAAAATTGACACTGAATTTGAAGGGCTGTTTTTTAATTACAAAGATGGAATAAAATTATAAAATAAAATAAAAAACGTGACTAAGTGAACCTTCGTGTCAGGAGATGAAAAAAATGTATTTTTATTCACTGAAAACAATGAAGGAACTTTAATAACTGCATGAGTCACACTTTTCTGACAAGTCGTGTGTGTTTTTAACCGTTTTACTGCCTGGAAGGGATTTTTGGTGGCGTGAGTGGGGTTCGCGGCCATCTTTGGGGCTCTTTGGCCGTGGGGTGCCTTAAGCTGGGGACATTATTCAGGGTTTGGACAGGTTGGCAGGTCTGTCTTTTGCAGTTTTTGAGTTTGGCGGTTGATGATGACTTTTTGGATGGCGGGCCCTTCGTGCTCCCGCGGCTGCAGGTTGTGCTATGGGTGCGTAGGTGTTTTTTGTCTTATTTCACTGCTGTGAGGCTCGCAGTCTTCCCTCGAGTCCCCACAGGATGCACACCCAGGCTTTCCTGGACTTCACTTGTTTTGGCAGAGGGTCTTTGTGTCTTGTTGTGTCTCTTTTGTAGAGCACTGTGGGGATGTGAAGTTTTGCATGTGCAGCTGTCTCCCAATATGGGAGTTTTTTGGAATCTGGCTTATGATTTGGGTGTTTGGGGCTTGCGGTATTGTCTGCCTCTCGCTGGCTTTCAGGTCAGGAGGCAGCAGATGAGGGTATATTTTTGCATTGGTGGCCCTGATGGGCTCCTGGCAGTGGCTTTGGCTTTTTCTTTGGTTGTGGTTCTCTTTGCACTCATGTTGTGATGAGTAGGTGTTTATTTCTTGGCTTGGATTGTTGCAGAGTTGTGTTAGGGTTTGGACTGCACTGTTGCCCTTCAAGGTTTTCTTTGGGATTTTCTGGTTATGCTACTGTCCACAATGCTGGTTTCAATCATTTTCAACACAAATTCGTTTCCATATTGTGCAGCACATATGGGAATGTGATGAATAAAGAGTGGCAGTAAAGAGATGGAAGGTAAGGAGACGAACGGCAGGAAGAAGGAAAAGGAGGAGGTCTGACTCTGAGATGGGAGGAGGAGAGCCTGAGCTGAAAGAAATAATAATTGGCCTGACAGTGGGAGATGGTATGGTGCTGTTGCTGGGTGGAACGTGTGTTTCAGGGGGGTGGGGGAGGATTAAAGACCCGACGTAGAGGTCACTGAAGAGATAGAAGAGATGAAGGCTCTTACTGTACCATCTTACTCAGGCTTTTACAATCACAAAGAGCCAGATGATAGCATGAAGTAAGAGCACAAAATGCTATTATGCTCACAGGTAAGAGTGATGCAGAGAGAGTGGCCATATGGAGGATTTGATATCATACAACAGATGGACATGCGTGCACACACAAACACTGAGTGCTGAGAACCAGCTGAAACAATAACAAAAAGCCCCAGCCTTTTATTCCACTTCTCCTGTGATTATGCGTCCGAAATACATAGGCTAAAATAGGAGGAAATTAAGTAATTGTTGTAAAAACAATGAATGCCAAATTTATGACACAAAACCATGAAGCTAATTGCGCTGAGCCTTTCATTTAATTTACGGTCGTGATCTGTTTGTAATTAGCATCTGATTCACTGCAGAAGAAACTCATTAAGCAATCAGCGGCTGAGGCTGCGCTAAGAAGCATTTAACGTTTAAACGGGAGCCTAAAAAGGCAAAGTTCAGAGTGGGAATTTGCCTAATCAGGAAGCTCAGAATGAAACCGAATATAAATGCACATTAATGAGGCAACGGCATTCCAAATACTTCACTAAGGAATGCAATTAAATCCAGAGGAAGAGAATTTTCCAGGAAAAAACGATTTATGTAAATAGTATCGACTTCAGGAAATCCAACCAAGTCCCGTCTTTTTTATTTGGCCTTTTTTAAAATGAGGTTTGATCATTTATTTCCAGAATGCTGATTGTGTCAAAGGGTAAAAGTTACAATCATCATAAGCGTTCAGTTTATTTATGACAGTAATAATCAGCCGGGTCAGAACGGTCAATGTGTCCTAATCACACGCAAAATAAAATAAAGTTATAATGCCATCGGTTTTAACACCAATGGCTTATTTGATTCAATGTTTAGTCGATAAAATGAGTAGAAATGTTGAATTTGTCAGAGCTCAAAGGAGATTTAACTTATTTAGCTATTTTAAATGTTCATCAGTACATATTCAAGCTAGTTTTATTTGGAATATGAGAATTAAAGCAAATTTGCAGCTTTCATCTGAGAAAGAAATTAGAAATTATAACCCTAATTCTAATTCTAAACCTCATGTTTTATGTTGATGTTTTGATTACCTGAATCCTGGGTTTTGGGATTAGATTTTAAGTTTTCTAAACTTTTGGGGTTTTATAAACGTAGTTTTGTGTGAAGGTTCTGGGTTATTCTAAAATTCACGTTTTGCTTATCTATCCTTAGGTTTTGATTTCAAGATTTGTTTCCCAAACCTAAAGTTTTAAATCAACTAAACCTAAAGCTTTGGGGTTTATGTTTTGAGTTAAAATGTTTAATTTTTTAAGTATTAAAGCTTGACTTTAGGTGTTGAGTTAAGGTTCAGGGTTGCTTAAACGCTGAGATGTTGTTTAAAATTATTATTATTATTAAAGGTAAAGAAGTGAAAGGTTGCTCAGGAATTAATTCCTTTTGCTTTTTTATCCCAATGAGCTGCAGGAAAAAAATCAAGTCAGGAAATCGAAGGGACAACCAAAGACAGATATGCTAATTATCTGACAAAGTAACAAAAACTGTTGCCTAAAAATAAAAAAGTACAAGAATATAAAAGTTCATTCACCTAACAAATAAAGAGGTAAATCAACCCTTCCTCATTTGGATGTGAAAACCTAAATAAAGCAGAGTCTGCATGTTTCAGTCATAGTTAAATTTTTATTACATAAAGTGAAGATAAAGTTATCTTGTATATGTATATTTGTCACAAACACCTGGTAACCAAGGTTGTATCAGCATCTAAAAGCGCCATGTGTTGCTATTATTAGTGTCGACAGTTCTGCAGCACACCAGACTAATTGTTTCTGCCCTTGTGGGTGAGATTAAAAAAAAGGTGGAGTGAGAAGATGGCTGGCTGGCTCTCAGAGGATCTGGGTTCTCTGCAGTGGAAAAGTAGGTCATATAAGCTCACACACACACACAGCTTTCATTCACATGCAACCTCTGAGACAAACTTCACATTTCTGCACCTGTAAGCATTACGTAGACTCACACCGTCAGCACCCACATTCTCACGTTCACAGAAACACAAACACTCGGCGTCCATCACGCCACCTAACCAGCGTTCTCAGGCTGCAGAGGAAAACAACACTGAGTCCGCCTATGTTTAAAAAAATAATAAATCTTTAAAATCCGACACGATGGGCAGGTCATCTTTGTCTGAAAGCATCAGACTCTAAAAGCTTCACTTGGTCTATAATCATTTAAAGTGATCCCAGACCTATTTTATCCACTTTGGTTTCAAATATTAACAACACGCTGCATTAAAACAAATGCATAAGTCGGCAGCTTTAACCATCTGTAGGTTAAAGCTAACATATTCTCTCATATGTTTCACATTATTTTCATAGGTTTTCGTCTCGTTAGTCTATTTTTCTCCGTCTGCGGTCTGCTACAAGATGTGCCGTTATTATCCGCAGCCAGCGAGGTTATTAATGGATCACATGTGAAGCCAGACAAGCATGGATCCAATGGTTGCCATGGGAACTGCATCCGCAGCGCCCCAGAAAGGAGGGCGAAAGAGAGAGGGGGAGGAGGAGGGGAACGAGAGGAGAAAAACAAGAGGGGGGGGGGAGCTGCAGCAGCAGTGAAGCAAGTGATGGATCGAGAAGGAGGAAATGGAGAAGGAGGGATGGAAAAGAAGAGGAGGGGAGAGATGCCCACTTGTATCAGTGTGAAATATTTGATTCAGCAGAAAGGTTGACCTTGACGAGAAAGACAAGGGCAGCTCCTCTCCACCTCCCCGCCAGCTCCCTCTCATCCTTTGTTTTAAATCAGAAATGATGTTAATGGCATCTCTGGCTCGATTAAAATATGCTCTCAGACAACACAGTCTTGTAAATGTGCAGCTTAAAGACTCAAACGAATCTGAGAACTTCTCAAACAGAAATAGGCGACCTTTTTCGGTTTAATATTTATTCTAACCTCTTAGAACAAAATATTGTGCAGTTTCAGCTGCTGAGGCTTCATTATGGAGAGGTTTGTGAATTCTGACAATAAATCCAAGGCTGAATTTGGCCCAAAATAAAAAAAATCTTCTCTACCAGCCTTATTATACTGTTACATTTTTTCCATCACTTGTTCTGTGAGGTCACCTGAGTTCTTAATAAACATCTTGTAATAAAATGATGTTGGTTCTCTCTGCAGCTCAAGTTAAACCAGTATATATAAAAAAAGAGATAAAATCCTAACATTGTGCATGAAAATTGTCAACATCTCTACAACAAATTGATTAAATGTTATAAAGGAAGAAATTAATTGGATTCAGTGCACACCGTGAATGAAATATTTATCCCACACTGATGGGAAAGTAATGAACAAAATAAACTGATGTCTGCAGAAAATCTGACATGTCACCAGGAATCAGATCAATAAAACTCTACGTGATGTCCTCATCTCTTTGTCTTTTTGTAATTTAACATGTTTGTGGTTTGTTCCTCCCATCTCATCCTCAGTAACACTTTAAGTCTCCGCTACACTCCAACCCCTCCCTGTGATATCAGAAACCGACAGCGGGGTGGTTAGACACCGTCTTCAGGGAAAGAGGGGGGTGGCGGGAGCAGAAAAGGACCGTATCCCTGTGACAGATCAATGCAGGAGGTGCGCGTTGCTGATTCATACAATCAGGAGGGAGGAAGCAGCAAGGTGAAGCAGGAGCTGTGGTGGAGGTTACAGGAGAGAAAGAGAGGGCATGAATGGATTAAATCTACACACATCAGTCCCAGTTTACAGCAGCAGAGAGGAAATAAAGCCAACCAGGAGGTCCCAAAGCTCCCTGACTGCAGGAAAAACCATCTGCGAATAAATTATATATGAAAGGAAAAAATAAGATGCTTTACCCAACTACTTCTGCATACTGTATGCTTCATTAAGCCAGTCATATATTAAATTGTGGTATGTTTGTTTTTTATATCTTTTCAAAGTGTTTAACTTTATTTATGAATATTTTCTCCTTAGAAACACCCTGACACCCTGAACTTTTAAATCTGCTTCAGCGTACAGGCTCTATTTTTGTCTTACTTTTAGCTGTTAGCCTTAAGTTGGTAACTTGAAACTTTCAGCTTGTATTTTGCTTTAGATTTTAGCAAATGTTTCATCTTCTTCAGCAATCATTCAGGACTCAACAAACTTTCACAGAAAATGTTTTTTCTCTAGTTCAATTGTTGCAACTATTTCCAATTTTTTCAATCAGGAAACAAAATATAGATTTCTGTACGAGAACATATAGAAACATCTGCATGAAAGTTAAGGTGCTGAACAATTTTAAAAGCAGAATCAGACCTCATCAAAATGTCTGCAGTTAAATTTGTTGTTCCTTGACTAATCAGTCGAACTTCCTGATCCGAGAACTAAATCCAAACACACACAGTCAGTGTGTGTTTGTGTGTTTTCACGAGTGGCAGTGGTCTCTGTCAGTGAGGCCAAAACAACCCTCTACTTTCCTCAGAACCCAGTTTTTATCTGCTTACATGACACAGACCGACAGGAAGACTGCAGGAAAGAGAAAACGAGCCCCCTCACTGTAATCGACACATTCTGAACATATTTCATGTCACCTTTCAAAACATTCAGTTCGTCTCATTTTTCCATAAACATGCTGCCTTTTGTGAGGTGAAAACCTGCAGCGTTCCACCTGTGAGAATTGAGGCTGAGTATGAATAATTCAACAAGAAGCTATTTTTACTCTGCACCTCTCAGCAGAGGGAGGCTCGGAATCAAAGTGGAAGTTTGTGTTGCAGAAAGTCACAGTCAAAAAAACTGAACAAGTGGGAAAAAATACAAGTAAAAAGGTATCTATTAAATAAACATAAAGTCACAAGACACTTAGATATCAGGATGCTGTTTCTGCATGAAGTCCTGGCCCTCATTTAGTCACTTTGTGTGGTTGTGAATTACAAAAAGGACACATCGGTTGATATGAAAATATCGCTTCACATTCATATTTCACTGTTAGATGAACCAGGTGATGGAATTTCATTTAATGCTTCATGATAAAATGCTTTGGGGACACTCATAAAGAGGATATGAATACATACTTTAAATAAACTGTCAAAAGTCTATCGTGAATTAGGAATTACAACTTAAACTGTACAATAAACTCTACATTATTGTTGTGCTACAATCTTTGTGTGACTGATTATAAATTATTCCTTCCAATCTGGAAGAAATAAAAACGTGTATTTGACATCTACGTTTATAAAAACTTCTTTCCTATAATATTGAGCCCAAATTTCACAGACATCTGTAATCTGTAGTTAGTTTTCTAATTTTCTGCTTTAAATGTGATGTATTATACTTCAAAAGACAGAAAACATTTTATTATGAGAATCTGATCCCATCAGTGAAACACGGCGGCAGTAGAATCATGGTTAGAGTCATCAGGACTAGGACAGCTTTCCATCATGGGCAATAAATAAATGAATAGATAAATTTTTGACCTTAACTGAACAAAAATAATCTAGCAGTATGAGAATCCAGCTGTTTAAAGCATCACAAAATATGCTTTTCTGTTTCTTAGACTGGAATAAATTCCTCCAAGCTGATATGCAGAACTGATAAGATAAGATGAGCTTTATAAGACCATCATTCCAGATGTTTAAAATAAAAAATATCTCTTACAGATTACACATTTCTGCAGAAATATGACACCAATTTTTAACTGTTTTTCCTCATCTTTTCTTTAGGCATTTATAGTAATTAGTAGAAGGTCTTGTCAGTTCCTTGAATCTGTCATTAATTTGTCTTGTTGATGTGGTACAAATACGTGGAGTTTACCCTCCTTTCCTGGCAGCAGAGTGCGGGTTTGCAAGCCGACAACCAGAGGAGAGAAAAGAGAGAAAACGGGGAGGCTCTGTCTCGTCTAAAAATAGACTCCACAGCAGCACAGCTTTAAATATTTTATTGGCTCTTCATCCGAAATAAAGAAAGTGAGAGTCGGGGGGGAGAAGAAAAGAAAGATTGAGAGAGAGGCGGAGAAGGATGGGTTAGTGGATTGGGGCTAAAAGGGGTTCGTTTGAGACCAAAATCAGCACAAAAGGGGCTGTAGACAGAAATAGAAAGCAGAATAAAAGCATTAAATAAAAAGATGAGGGAGGCTGAAGGAATGCTTCCTATTTATGCAAAATAATGAACTTTTCTCCAGACAGCTGGTGCGTCAAGGCTGATAAGAGGGTTATCCTCTCTGAGCAGAGGACCGCTAACTTTCTGCACGATGAGATCAAAAATTTCTGATTTACAGCAAAACAGATTAATGCCAAACAGATTTGGACACCGTCAAAGACAAATGGCGTCACATGGAAACTGGAGGGTTTATTCACGTTGGCAGAGTTGGTCTTGCTGTCGCTTTGAGGGGGATAAAATGTTGCTTTGTTGCTGCTGTAAGCTGCCCTTCTGTCTGCCTGCTATTGTGCATATTGTGCTCTGTGCAGCATGCTGAAGGAGAGATAAAGGTTGAAGCCATGTGCACGAGGAGCTGCAGCTTCAAAAATTACACAGTCGGAGCAGACCGGCTCACAGGAATAAAACAGTGATAAAAACATACAAACATTTGCTGGTGAGCTCTTTGTTCTGTCAGGTGGAGGTGATGGATGAGGCTGAATGTGAAGCACAAGGAGGGTCATTACATGAGGCCTCTCAGCCTCAACACCTACAGAGAAATGGGCTCCATAATAGCATGAGATACCATCACAGACTGGCAATGATGGAGTATGTTCACACCTTCCTCACACACACACACACACACACACACACAAAGAGCAAATTAACAGATGTGGGCACATCCCCTCAACACACAGGGCAACATTTCTGCCAAGCTACTGTGGAAGGGTCGTTCAATAATCAGTGAAATGTTTGATTTCTTTAAATAAAAACAAGAATTACAGCTGCTGACGTAAAAATATGACAAATTAGGTTTATTTTCTATGAAAACCAGAGAAACTGCATTTCCTGCAGAAACGCAGAGCGAACGCTGAGGAAAGAGTGACTTCACTGAAATTTGCTGAAACTGAGTTTTTAAGGTCAGACAAGCAGAACAAAGGTTAAAATGAGCAGAACATGGTAATATTATTAATATTGTAGCTAAAATCAACAAAACAGTAGACAATTGCAGCAAAATGGAAGCTAAAAACCAAAAAGTAGCAAAAAAAGGATATATGTGAAGCAGATTCTGTGTATAGCTATAGGAATTTTAAATAAAGTTAAATATTTTTATTGAAAAAACCCAACCACAGGACACTATTCCTGATCAGCATCATGTGTTCAGGAACCAATGAACCTGGATCCATTTATGATGATTTATTTTGCAGTTGCATCATTTTCTGCAGTGGAAGATGTATCAGTAACATCATGCGTTTCTGAAAAATTAATAACCTGACATCGAAGCTTACCCTTCCTTCTGATGGGTCCTGAACCGGAGCTCGTTTGATTTGCAGGGATTCCAGGACTTACTTTAAAGTAATCCAAATCTGCGTGTTTCTCCCCTTAGAAACCAGTGTAAAAACAGCCTCTTTAGCAGCCCGTCCTGAACGCAGAGCTCTGAGCATTACGGTTTAGTTAAGGACAACTGAGACAGCGTCCTCTAACCTCGGGCCATGTCGGTCACCACCACACATATGCCACGGCGCTACTCAGTTTCAGTCTTACCAGTTCCATCTGGGGAACCGAGATCGTTTTTATTTCATCAATTCCCACTGTTCCTGCAGTGATGCAGCAAATTAACTCAAACGAACCACATCAGGGTTAAGCAGGGACAAAATACTGACTGAAATTGCTTTTCTCTCTGCAACAAACAGGAGATATTAATCAGAGCTAGTTTTACTCCGAGCTGCACACGCCTCTCGGACTTCAAGGCAGATCATTTCAAAAATCAATTCGGCTCCTAACAGTACTTGTTGCAGTCTGCTTGTTAACGCTTCCTGACTGCTTACCTTTTGAAATGGCTGAGCAGAGTTCCAACCAGCTCCCCGATGCGGCTCTCGTTGGCAGGTACCATGCCCTGCAGGCACACCACCAGGTCCCTGCTGTCCTTGGTGTGAAACACAACCAGCTGGTCCTTCCCCGGGGAGACGCTCAGGCCTGTCACCTGAGATTCACAGACACAACTCTGTCAGATATCAACATAAAAAGTGACAGAATGGGGGTTGAAAACAATTTATTTTATATATAAAGAAAAATACAGCACCATCCACAAATGCACATCAATATATGCATACAGAAAATGAAATCAAATGAGTTATTTACTTCATATTTCAACTTTATATTAAGTACGCTGCCTCCTTTCTCATCATCTCCTCTGTTTAATGCTGGTTTTCAAAAATAAATCCCAATAAACCCATCAACATGTGGATGTTTGTAGGCATGAAGGTGTCACGTAACGTTATAATCCTGACATTTTGTTTCCAGAAATACAAATAAAAACCCAGCAGTCGTTGAAGAAATGCACATCACCCGCCAGAGTTAACTTAAATCTTCCTATGATAAGAAGGGATGGAGTACATCCATCCACTGGTTCACACACACACATCTGGCAAAAACATTATCGCCCTTTTACAGCGTGACATGAACAGGATTGTCCTGTGACTGTGGCTGCCTGGGACAAAAGAAGACAAAAGAAGCCTCCCTGTATCTAAATTTGAAGTCGATTTGAACTTTTAAACTGAATGAATTTCCCTGAAAATGTTTCTGAATATTCTCTAAGAAAACATTTGACTCTTCTGATGGAATTCGTTGATTCATTTTATTTTCTTGAAACAAACGCCTTCATATGGTGTCTATTATGAGAACGAGAATGCTTCCACTCAAAAACACCAGTCAGCATGTGGAGTATAGATTTATTGATCTGAATCCTAGAGGACCAATCTTATTTTTCTCATTAGAAGCTCCAAACAGCTCACCAGTGGAATCCCTGCTCGGTTGGTGGATTTTTTTTTTTTTTTTGGCATTAAATGTTTTTAAAATAGATGCTACAGGAGGAAGCCGACATCTTCACAGGAAAACACTTCTCAGGAGAAAAGAAACTCCTTATTCTTTGCTCCTTTGTGCTTTTATCCCAGCTCTCCCCACCTGCTTGGTCTTTTCCTCATGAATTTATTCCTCTCTTCGTCCGTCTTTCTAAGTTGAGCCACAGGAAATGGCTCCAAGGCAGCAAGTTAGGTGCTTTAATATCCATCACCTAAATGCGACGCTGAGGGACATATTCTCTGAAACTGGTTGTTACTGGTGACCAAACAGGAAACAACCCAATGTTATCATCATGAATTAAACCCGCCCACAGTTCATTTCAAGGAGACAATTACATTTACATTTTTATTGAAGCTCTAATTGAACGGAACGACAATTTGTGTTCTAACGAGCTGAGTGATGATACATTTGGATTCATTTCCTCGTCTCATTTTTCATTTGGATTCACAAAATCAGTTTTACCCCAAGTATGTAATCTGCAGAAGACTTATCAGCTCAACCATCTGTCAGGAATCCAACAAAAAACACATTTCATGGCTGCTGTCTGACTCTACTGGAAGAACCGACGAGTTTCTCTCCATTTCATTAGATCTGATAACTGTAACCCCGCAAAAAACTGTGATAGTGTTAATATTTGATCCCATCTCAGACCTTTATTGTTCCTCAGGAGGAATCTTGGTTTAAAGCTAAATGACACGAACACAGACACAAAACAAAACATCATCAAGTAACCGGACGGATTCCAGCCGCAGCTAAACCTTAGCAGATTCGATCAAACCTTGGAAATAGCACTTATAATTACTAAAATTAAAATTTAGAACATCAGGAAGCTGGGAGGGTGTTTAAAGAGTCCAAAATAAGCAGTTTTAGGGGAAGATTTGTGAGAATTTTTGGTTTATTGGAAGGACTGGGAGAGTTTTCAGAAAATCAACCTTTAATTCGGACAATTTTACAAATACTGAGCAAAGATTTGGTCTGGTAGTAGCTGAGAGTCATCCCCAACACATCCTCACATGTAGACCGTGCATAAATCTCTTTTTTAGCTGTACATGTCTACCATTTAAAGTAGTCATTATTTGAATAAAACCAACTGAGATGTATTTAAAGTAACTAAACTGAGAGCGTTGCCATGACCTGATCTCACCTCAGTGATTTATCTGAGCTTTAAGATGCAGATGCTCCGGTGGAGCAGCTTATCTGCTTCTGGAGCTTTACCATACTTTGATCTGAACCTAATCAAAAATGTAATTACATGTTGCAATAACGCAGTTTGCAACACGTCTGACACGGAGTATGATCATATTGGATTCTGTCTGTGAGGCTAAATGCTGTTTTCATAGTTCTGAAAAATATCACCTCAATGATTTTGCTTCTCTGTAAATGAATATAAATGACTGTTGTTCCACATATCTTGGCTCCAAATGTCCTCATAGAACCGCAGGTACACCCAGTAACTTCTCGTTTTAGGCTTTGGAGTTTCAGGGCCACAAAGAAACGGCAGAAAAACACTGCTGCTAACGAGACTGCAGTCTGAGGCAGATACTTCACAGCTCCGCTTTGTCCCGCTGACAAACTGTTACTCCCCAAAACAACTTCAAACATTATTAAAAACGTACATTTACAACACTTTAGATTGACCAAAGTGCAGAACAGATAAAAAGTAAATGTGCAACCATAACAGAAACCTAAACAACAATAATACTTTTCAAAACGACGTGCAAGGCTAACAGAGAGAAGAAATAATAAAGGTATGGGCTGCAGGATTCTGCACTGACTGCAGACGATGTATTAATAACTGATCAATATCACGTATAATGATCTGCAATAATCCAGGCACGAGGAAATAAAATGCATTAGTCACCCTCAGCGGATCTTTGCGATGGAGATAGGCTTTGCCATTAGCTATGAAACTTTACAACAGAGTTTAACAGCCGTGTCAAATGTCACATCAATGTTTTTTTTGTTGTTGTTGTTTCGACAGACGAGATAAAACGGGTCCAGCAAAGCAGACCCAGTGTGATTATTCCTGAACAGAATCATCTCTGTGTCGCTGTCATTCAGATTTAAAGTTACTGATCCTCCAGGGTTCGACCTCACTGAAGATTATATAGAAACTAAAAGAACAAAAACACTAGCTAAAAAACAAAACAACAACTCCAGCTAAAAGCTAAAAGAAACAAAGCTAGCAAAAAGTCAAAAGTAGCATCGTCTACAATCTAAAAGTAGCAAAAGGCTAACTAAAAGTAAGAAAGTAGCAAAGGGGTAGATGAAAGCTAAAATAACCTAAAGACTAAAAGTCAGCGCACCCACCTCCTCAATGAGCGGAATGTTGAATGAATGAATGAATGAATGGCTAAAAGTACAACAGATGCAGAAATAAATGTATAAAATAGTAAACAGGGAAACAATAATCTGAACCAGGATTCACAGAATAAATGAATGTATTTTTAGCCAGCATTCATTGTAAAGAAGCCCAGTGCTTCTTGATTTAGCGCTACATACACAACACCAATCTGTTTTTTGTTTTTTTTCCACGATAAATGTCAAGCTGCAGGGGTGAGGAGAGAAAGTGCTGCGGCGTGTGGGTGAATAAGAATAGAGATGCAGCCTGAAGGCCACAGCAGCGTGACACGGAGCTATTGATCAGAGAAGGTCAGAGCGAGGGGAAAGCAGTTAGCCGCTTGTTGATTAGCACTGATAGGCCAACAGCACAGCATCCCGTCTGCTGCCCCACAGCGTGTATTTACTGCAGCTCCTGCAGGGATAAAGACAGACGCTGCGCTGATAGATGCCCAGTTAAGTAGTGAGGAGCCAACGACTGTCTGACGAACAATTTATTCACCAATTAATTCCTGGAAAGGTGAGATCACTACAGTTTTTTTTTTTTTATCTCTCATTGAAATGAAATCAACTGCGGAGGAGAAAAATCCCTCCAGGATCGGCAGCTTGTTGTTTGCTGATTTTCACCGTCTCCTCTCACCTTTTCTCTGCTTTCACCTCCTCTTCCTCATCCTTCCCCAGATCCCCATCTAACACCGACACCCCCCC
>NC_051446.1:24383083-24405729 GCF_001649575.2 Kryptolebias marmoratus
CCCCCTGCTACCCCCACACCCCCATCTACCCCCCCCCCCCCCCCCCCCCGCGCTTCCCCCCTGCCGCTGCTTGTCTCTTCTCGTTGTTGTCATGCCAACTTCCCAGGAGACGGTGTTGTCATGGATACCGAGTGCAGGGCAGATCAGCTGATGTCTGTTGTCATTTTGGCCTGTTTATAAATGAAGCAACTTTTCTGTTTTTGTTTTGATTGTTTGGTTCTACGGCTGCACAGCAATCATAGATTTTTACTAAAATAAATGTTAGTTTTAACTAAGAAATACAAATTATTGCTAAAAAGAAGCATCTGCATAAAGATCAGGATGTTAGGAGGCATAAAGTGTAAAGGTATTTTCCCAGAGGCTGGTTGATTACGTACCTCCCAAACATGATTGGCCGTCTCGCCGCTGCTCTTTTCAGATTTACAGCCGCTCGGCCTCCCTCATTATACTAAATTTATTTAATCACTGGGCCTTCACTCTGTTCTGGACTGCTGTTACATAACCAAAAAGGTTCAACTAAGAATACCTGCTGTTCAAAGTACAGTATGTCTCTGTGGTGCTCATGAAACGGAGCACTTCAGACCAAAGAGCACTTAACAAAAAAACAATGTGGTCCTGACCCCAGGACATTCCAGACGAGCGTTCTTGTTTATAGAAGGTGCTTTTCTCTGAAGTCATACAGGATCAGATATCCGTCAGTCTGTATACTAGATGAATGTAAATCAGTTATCGGTTTGTGAACTGCTGTTCAGAAATGCGTTTTCCTGGCACTTGGAACAAGGCAGGGAGTGTGTTTGATGAGACCAATCAGCAGTTTTTGAGGTCCATTTGTCAGAATATTTGGCCTTTTGGAAGGACTGGGAGAGTTTTAGAAAATCAGATGGAGAATTCATTTAAACAAGACGAGGAACCATCTCCCCAAGGCAGCAAACCTGAACTAAGTAAACTTATAAAATAGATCTGAATAAAAACATATTGACTTGAGATTTGAATTTGATTGTCTTGGCATTCTTTTCGGTCAATCAACAAAAAGAAGCCGGCGAAAATGCATCTGAATGAAGGTTTTTCACCGGATACTTTTGAATCCCCTGGATAATTGTTATTTTTCAGCCATTTGACGAAACCTTAAAACCTTAGAGGTGCTCTACATGTATTCATGCACACCATTCAGAAGCTTTAGAGAGATACAGAATGGGATAATAATGTGTTTTTAAATATTTAATCGAATATTATTGTTTGTGGTGGACACCTGGAAGTCATAATGACAGATGCAAACACCAATTAGGGGTCTAAAACAGATCTAAAGAAATCAAATGGACTTACAAATTATTGCCAGCTGCATATTTAGCCTCAACTAGCCCAAACTGTTACCTGTTACAAGGAGTAAAAAAACAACAATTATTTTAATTGTTGATGAGGCTCTTTGGGAAACGACTTGTTGGTGACGTTTGTTTGCTTTAACCAGAAACAGTCAGGGTCACAAGTTGAAAAGTTTAGGAACAATTATTCTAAACGGGAAGTTCAGCAGAGACTCGCTGATGAACGACAGCACAAATAATAATATCTTATTCCTGTTGACCAGGTTGACTGAGAAGTGTTTTTGGTTTCTGAGTGGATTTTGATGACAAAACACAGAAAACTGACAAATAAATGTTTGATTCTGAGTTTTGTGTGTTCAGTCAGCACGTGGGTTTACTCCAGGTTCTCTGGTTTTGTCCCTAGGTGTGAGTGAGAGTGTGAATAGTTGTTCGTCTCTATGTGTCTCTGTGTTGGACCTGCAACCCGTCCAGGGTGTCCCCCGCCTCTCACAGTGTTGGCTGGAGACAGATACCAGCTCCCTGCGACCCAGAAAGGAGAAGCAGGTAAAGAAAATAGATGGATGGATGGATTCAATCCGACTCTTCTTGTGTCAGTGCCAGGCTGTGAAAGCTACACTGTCTGCTCCCCGGGTGACTTGTGTATGTAGACTGAACTTCATCCATCAGTTCAGAGTTTGTAAATGACAGCTTGTCTTCGATTGAACAATAACTAAGAAACTCTGTCACCATCTGTCTCAACTCTGTCCTCCTTATTTCAGGGCTTCAGGTCTCCACTTTCCTTCCTGTCATCTTCTCAGACTGAACACGGCGGCGTCTCGTCACAGCAGCTTCGTCTCTCACTCATTTCAGCAGACGACAGGGGTTTGCCTCTGCATCTGGGATTATCGTCTCGCACATTTCCTTTCCATTTCTATTCCTGACCTCCAAGGGTCAGTGGTGCAGATAGACTTTGAGGATTATACATTTACTTACACGTTACCAAAATGCATTTTTTTTTTTTCTTCTTGTTGGTAGTCATGTTACTATAAACTAACTAACTAAAGCTTAAAAATGCCATTAGAGATGTGATTTTATTCTCTCAGGAAAAAAAAAAAGCTTACACAACTAAATTCCTTAAAAGAATGAATATCACCTGCTTCTTTTCATGCCAAAGATTCAAATTAAAATCATCCTATGATTATATAATGATATAATGATATAATTATTATAATAATGACAGAGTTATAACTAACAAATCTAGGAAAACTTCACGTTGTTCTGTAGGATCAGCTCTCAGAGTATGTGTTGGATAAGTTTGCTCAGCTGTGGTGGACATCTACAACAAATAATTAAGAGTTTCATAATGCAAAAACATTATCGCCCTTTTCTCTTTGACAGTGGGCAAAGATTATAGCTTTTGCAAACAGAACAAACACAGACGTCAAACAACAAACGGATGTGACGACCCTGAGTTACAGCTGAAGTAATCTCTATCTGGTCAGAGATTATGAAATCATTAGCTTTGAGATGTGAATAATAGACACAACCTAACAGATAATCGAGCACCGGCCCAAGTCTCCCATTCTCTGACATCCATTTAAGAAGCCGTTTCAGATTTAAGATAAGACTTGTGGAAACCTATTACTTCGCTTCTAGCCTGAGGGCTGCCCGTTCACAGCTTTAGAAGTGGAGCGATGGGATGGCAAGACAGATGTGCAGCAAAATCCATCCCAACAGAATCGCAAAATGACGAAAATCAAAGCATCAGCTGCAGTTTGGAGAAAGGAACAACATCTATGCAAGCAGATTTGAAAAAAGAAAACAACAAATCTCACGGATTTTGACTGCCACCAAGAAATAAAACAAAAATAAAATAAACACTGGGCCTGAAGTGGACGAGGCAGATTTGCCATGGAAACAGCCTTCTGTGCTGTGTGCATGCAGCAGCATTAACAGGCCTGTCACAGCGTGAATGTGACTTAAAACCAACCAGCCGCAGAGCTCAATGACATTTGCTGCCACTTTGTAAAAAAATAAAAAGGTTGCTGGGAGATCAAAGACACCAGTGGCACCACTGCCCCAGTTTCAGAGCTTCAGGTCACAGGAGGGCTGGTTCCTGCAGCCCGTTACTTTTCCTAAAAGTTACTTCAATAACAGCTAAACAATGATCAGTTTATCTAAACACAACAATAATTTGACAAACACTGTAGGCATCTTGCTTTTTTAAGTTATTTATAGCTGATGTGGCTCAAGTCATCAATTCTCAGTGGCTTTCTTGTGCAAAAGTTTTGGACAGTTTTTCTAACTGTTTATCATTTTAGCCACTATTATTTTCCTGATTTTTAATTTTTTCGTATGCGTTTTGGAATCCAACTACTTCTGCATACTTTGTGCTGTTTTATATGCATAAAAGTTCAGCTCATTCAGCTCATGCTATGACTTTTAAAGATTTATTTTTCCCATAGAAAAGTTGTTTCAATTCCTTTAAAAACATTGTTTTGAAATCTGCATATTTGCTCTAGTTTGGTTTTTCTGAGCTACTTTAGGTTTTTAACTACAGTTCTGCTTCAAGCTAACCTTTTGTTACTTTTAGCTTTTAGCTGCTTTCTCCTCCTCTTCCTTTTAGCTACCATTCTGTCTGCTAAACAATCACATCCGTACAGCTTTTGCTTTTATGTCAGCATAAAGCAGCTGTTGCTGATTAGATAAAACAATGACAGGTTTGCAGTGAATGTATTCATTTCTGGTCCTCGAGGGCGACTATCCTGCATGCTTCAGACTTTATGTCAACAAATAAAGAATCAGCAGATTTCTGCAGAACTTGATCGGCTGAGGAGATATTTCAACCCTTTGAATCAAGGAAATGTTTAAAACATGCAGGATTAGTGGACCTTGATTGAAACACAGTAATAGGTTTTTGGCATGTCAAACATCCTGCCTGGGGCCTGTCACTGAGATGTTAGCTCTTGGTTTAGGGTCATTTTTCAGTATTTCGGAAACATCTATTAGTCTGAATAATCAGACCTACAAACCTCGTAAAAACAGGTCATCCCCCCCCCAAAAAAAAGGCATCAACAATGTTTTCACTCTTGACAAGATTCATTATTAAGATGCAGGTTTTGTATTTGCTGATGTGAAAGTCCAGATTGACTGCTGAAATATTCTTTTTCAACCCTAAATTCAATCAGAGATCTAAAGTCTTAATCATTGAACCCTTGTAAAATGTATATTTTCCACACATTCTTGTGCTAGACTTCATTTTGATAGTGACATAAAAACTAAGCTGATGCACCGACAAGTTTTGAAGTTTTAGATGTGAGTTAAAATCAGCTCAGAACTTCATAAATACAAGGTTAAACCTTGAATGTATAAATGTAGATTCAGATTGTTCCCTTATACGTTTACAGTGCTACATCTTCAAGTACCTTTCAATGCTTTTGTGTAAAAAATAAATTTATGACTCATCCATATTAGTCATTGTTTGCGTTCTAAAGTTTGCTCATCCATCCAGAAGATCCTGGAGTTAAACAAGCACACAGTTTGCAACCTTTGCTCTATAATGTTGCAACACAGTGTCTAATGAGCCTTTTGTTTCCTACGTGCAGTAAAAAGAAGGGGGTGTCCTACATTGTAAAGGGGGGTGCTCTTCATGGCTTTGTACTGCCTCAGGGGGTCCATCTTATACAGGTGGCGGTCGGTGATGAGCACGGCTCGGTTCTCTGCCTTGTGGAAACGGTTGATCTGGGAAACACAAAGCTCCTCATTAGTCATCCCCGGAGACAGCAGGAGCACACAAACAGGCTAAAGTTTATATATCTGTCCACACCTGCTGCAGGTAGATGTGGTGAGAAGAATTTTACCTTTCGCATGTTGCAGGAGAACAAAACCCTCATGAATTTGTCTTTGCGCTGCAGCTCGCTGGAAACAAGCGTGAAGGATGAGGCTGTGTCCGGACTGTCGTGTTTCTGTAAAACACAAAAACACTGAATTAGTCTGAGGAGAATCAGGGATTACTGCAGCATTTAGATTCACTTGATGAAAAGCTTAAAAATGCACATTAATCGTAGACGATTTATTAAGCAACTTAAATGATCTTGTATCATAAAAGTTGTTGCAGTTTTCAGAAAATAAAATGTCTGAATCCATTTAACACAAACATGAGGCAACAATCTCAAATGTTCAGGTTAGGGTTAAACTAATGATAATTAATAGAAAACTGGTCCATTTAAAAAAGTTTCCTCCGGGAGATGAAATCATAAACATGTGGGCGGCTGCCGAGGTGATGCAGGAAATGAAATAATGTGCACAGCCAAAAATACAGTTTTGCAAGCTGTGCATGCAAAAACTAGCCTTGATTTTCAAAAACTGGCCTCTCAAAACGTCACTAAACAGCTCGCTTGGCTTGGTCACAAATAGTTAGACTTCACTGAGACGTATTTTCTCGCAATTCTGAGTCGAGTTCGACTCCCCAACTAGTCTCTAATAGTCCCAGCTCAGTGAGATTTCACCTTAAACAAACAAAAGCGTCAACAATAACTTTGATGACATGTTGATCCTCCTCTGTGATGTCTAATAATGTTTTCTGCCTTTCTTTTCACATGTTTTTATAAACGTGATAGATAGATAGATAGATAGATAGATAGATAGATAGATAGATAGATAGATAGATAGATAGATAGATAGATAGATAGATAGATAGATAGATAGATAGATAGATAGATAGATAGATAGATAGATAGATAGATAGATAGATAGATAGATAGATAGATAGATAGATAAATAAATACTCACCAGGTAGTTTCCTTCCCAGGCTCTCTGTAAACCCAAGTCGGCCCTTTGGCCCTTCAGGGCCTCCAGGGCAGCTACCTTGGCCCTCACCTGCAGAGTCTCCTCTGGAGAGAGGTCTTTGATCAGTGTCCATGCCCACCACCTGAAGGAAACAAAAAAAAAGCTTTCTGCATCAATGCATCTTCAGAAAGCCTTGGTTAGCAGCTGCACTGTGCTGCCGTTTCACCTTTTGACTCACAAACCCTGACAGCCAACATAATTCTCAAGGAGAGCTATTTTCTAACTGTGCCCACCTTCGAGGAGAGAAAGAAATAGTGTGCAGACAAAAGGATGAAAGGCAGCCATGAGTCTTTGAAGGAAAAATAAAATCAATGCCCAGTTTGAGCCTGAGGCCAGAGGAAACATGTGTAAGCTGCTTCAAAAGGACGCATCTGGTTTTAAATCACACTCAGGGCCAGCTTTCTTTCTTTAAAGTGCATCTCAGGTCACATTAAGTTGAGCCAATTTTCCCTAAACTATCTGAAAACATTTTTATCTGAAAAAAGTTCTAATGAAGCGATTTAATAAGAGTTTGAATGGTAATAAATGAAAGGAAATTTAGTGGTTTTACTTCGTATTTGACTGTAAGCTGATCTAAAAACCTACCTGAGCAGCAGATTTATGGAGGAAATGTTCAGAATACCTGCTGTAAATGTTCTTCAGCGCCTCCTCGAACTTTCGCAGGACTTTGGGAGGCGTTGGCCACTTCACGTGTCGGCCGTAATCCTTCATGGAGCGCACGTTTTTGAAGCGGCGGTTGACCTCGCGGATGTAGGACTTGACCTTGTAGCGTCTGTAGGCCTGCAGAATGGTGAGGGCGGCGCGCATTTGCCGGTAACGCATTCTGGCGAGCGTTCCCCGCCAAACCTGGACACATGGGGAAAAAAATGTCTAACATTTATTGAAGGAATGCATATCACCTGCCACCTTTTCTGACAGATTTAAACTAATATATCCTTATGCTGAGAAGTAACACAAGCATGCACAGCTTAGGAAACAATTTAAAAGTGTAATCATGACTCAGAATGGTAGCTATTAGTTAAAAATGCAACATAGATCTGATATCTGTGATCGATTTCCATCAAATGCTGTAAACTGGACAATAAGGCTCCAGAGTCCTCTACTAGTTGTAGATCAGGGGGGTCAAACTCCAGGCCTCGAGGGGCCGCTGTCCTGGAGGTTTTAGGTGTTTCTGCTCCGACACACCTGATTCAAACGGTTTAATCACCTCCTCACCAAATCACCAGGTTCTCCAGGAGCACGGCAACAAGTCGTCCATTTAAAGCAGGTGTTTTAGAGCAAGAACACGTCTAAAACATGCAGGACAGCGGCATATGAGGACTGGAGTTTGACACCTCAGGTTTTAAAACTGAGAACACTAACATGTTAGAACTTTCTGCTGAGTTTTATTTGGAAAACTACAACTGGGTCAAGCTTGACGACACAAGCTGTCCGGTTGGAAATGGCAACCAAGGCAAACTCTAATATTCGCAACATTCCAGACAAGATAATCACGGCAACGTCACGAAGACCGGACAGAAAAGAAGTTCATAATATCAGGAACAAAATCAGTAAACAATAAACTTTCAGGTCATGTTAGCTTACCTCCACAGAGGTCACATGACTCACGTGGTTTTCAACCGATTCAGCAGAGTGTTTTATTTACATTGAATGCGGACCCGCATTTAAAAATTGCAACATATCTGGAAAACTACTGGAGTAAACTCTTTCAAACTGCAGCATTTGATAACCTTTTTAGATCTGATTTCATATTTTGCAATGAGAGCATTTAATGACAAAAGACTGAAAATTCAAACAGAGTAACAAGTTTTTAAAAAAGGACCAAACCTGAGTGTGAATGCTTTTAAAACTGCTTAGTGATCCGCGCTTTGGAGATCAGAAACTCATCACTAGCTGGTGAAAATATGTAAATCATTGCAGCCATTTTAATTTGGATCTATAATTCAGTCCAGTGTAACAATTTAGTCCATTATGAGAAAAAGAAGTGATTTTTAAACGGTGCATGGGCAGCATACATTCAGACTGAAGGAGGCCTAAAACAACCTAAACAAAGCTGGCTCTAAACAAACAGAAGTTGAGTGGATATCATGAATAATAAATGTAAGTGAGGCCCAGGAGAGCTGCAGCTTCTAATTCCAGCTCTCTGAAATCACCACCATATGCTCAGCTTTCCCTGTATGCAAATAATCCCTAACATTCTCTAATCCAGTGTCACAAACCTAACAGTGCTGGGTGTGATTTGACTGTAACGCGCAGTAATGGTGAATATTTAATCTTTCGTAGCGTGGAGGCGGCCAGCAGCTGTTAAAAAAGGTTGTTTTATTATTATTTATTTTGTTTTTGTATTTGCATACAGAAACTGTGGAGGAGGCAGTTTGCACCTGATGAGACCAGAGGTGCAGCAGCAGAGGAAAAGTTGGATCAGCTAAAAATAACAAACGTTAAAGTCTTGTTTATAACAGGAAAATGCACTGAAGGAATGCAGTGTTGATTCAGAAAAAAAAGAGTTAAGAAAACAACTTAATCAGATAATAAAACGGCCAAATTTAAGTGAAGGAATGCATGTCACCCGCTGCCTTCCAGGCCAGAGTTTTAAACTAAAATCATTTCATGATAACAGATGAAGTTCGAACCCTTTTGATCACGGCGTTACGAGTAATCTCATTACAGACTCTCAGATACTGCCACACTAAATTTAAGCTCAATATTGAATAAATTAAACAGAGTTGGAGCCTTTTTTGTCTTTGCTGAGGCAGCCATCTTGAATTGGAATGACTCTAAACGTTAATCCACGAACAATTATGTTCAGAGTTTAATTAAAGTCTGTCCTGTGGTTCATGAAACATTTAAACAATCAGACAAAGGCCATTACATTACATTACGCCTGCCTTTTAATGGTAGCGGGGACTAAAAAAAGCAAAATCTGGACTTTCAAGTTGAACTTGTAAAATCCCTTCAGCCTGATTTTGCAGAAACTGCAGATTTTATCCACAGAAACCAGGCCAGAGGGCTTCAGGTTATTTAGGTTAACATAATAATAATAATGTTGTGTCATTCTGACCCAACCAATAAGCATAAACTACAGTTTAGGCGAAAGGTTCTGCTGTAGTTCCTCCACTGCTGTGCAGGTTTAAAGTCTCCAGCGCCGTTTCTCTGGATAAATGATGACTGACAACCTTGTCCTCCGTTTTCACCGTCTCTAATGCATAACGCATGAGGGCGATTACGTTTTCATCCCTGATTGTCCCGTGAGATAAGCCTCCCACGTGCTCGGGACGGCAGCAGAGGGAGGACCTCGTTTCTCTGGGAATAAGGTTAACAGTTGCTTCTGTTCGCGGAGGAACTGCGCACCAGGCTGGGTTTTACGAGGCGGTGCTGGGTCAAATACGACCATCGAAACGTCTTAATTTGAATTTAAAATCACACCGACTCAAAACCTCTGGGATTTTTTTGATACATGTTGAAAAATAGTTAAATCTTTTCTCAGCTAAAATTCAAACTGCTTCGAAAAGCAGCTTTTCTATACTTTTACTATTTTAATTTAATAAACTGATAACCTACATTGTCTAATTTTAAATTCTGGCTATAATTACAGACTAATCTTTCTTGTAATTATCTTTATCGTGCAGTTATTAGATGGAGCTTATTATTATTATCATTAACTACAAACTGACTGAAGCAGAAATTTGTTTCCAACTTTCTTTATGTCGTCTTTACCGTCACAACTCAAAAACACAAAAAGGTAAACAGGATCAATCACGCTTCCTGCTGCTTCATTCTTATCAAACTTCTACTAATGATCCGTTTTTCATTTAGCATTAAATTAAGTTTCCAGAACCTCTCATTTAGTTGCTTTTTGGAAATCGGTGATTCATTTTATGGAGGCAACAGCTGCAGTATGTGCCTGAATTATTTCCATAACCACCAAAGTTTTGGCACAACAAAAAGCTTGTTTTGTTTTTATTTTTTGTGTTTAATTGAATGAACATACAGGCTCTGTCGAGACTACTTCTTTTACTGCTGTGGTGAAAAACGCAGAGATTTAATAAATAAATTCTGTACGTGGAGATTGTTGGTGGCGAATTGCAAATGACAGTTTTCAAAATGTTTCAAAAAAGTTCATAAAATGAAGATACGATTGTTTTGGAAAATACTTGATCCAAGCATGTACACTTACACTGTATTTAGATTTTGTCGTTAATTTTATCTTTTTTACCAACTAGTGATGCGCCGCAGATATTTCAGCTTTATTCCTAGAATGTAAAATATGTTTAAAAACATATCTAGAATTGTGTAAATGGGGCCTAAAATGCAGAAAATTATGAAAAAGTACCAAAATATTCTTTGCTACTGTCACAAGAAATTAAATGTATGTTGTATTAGAAAAATAAATAAAAATCACATTGTTAAGAATAGTTTCTTACATGCAGTTTATTAAAATGAGCTTTTTATTCTGATTTGGTGTTTGATTTATTTTCAACAATAAATATTTCATTTCTGAAAACACAAAGAGGATCGTGTTATTTCTGAAATCATCTGAAGCTTACAAGAACAAGTCAGATTTGGCATTTAATGCTTTATATTCAAAAGAATAATTTCAAAGATTTCTAACATGTTCTAATGCTTAAATGTTCTTTTCTCCCTCATAATAAAAAAAACGTTCTCAGCTGTTATCATTCTGCTGCCACAGTTGGGTAATTTTTCTGTGTGCTAAGAATAAACACACACACAGTTGCAAGTCTACTTATAATAAACAGTGAAAAGCAAAGCAAAAAGCCGCCAACTTGGACTTTCCGTGGAAGCTGAGTTAAGATCTGTGCACAGGCCAGAGCCAGATCAACAGCTCGGTTTACCGAAGCCATAAGTGACTGATTCCAGCGGGGAGAGGACCATAAAGCAACAATAAATCAGATAAGAGCAGACATTAAAGGACTGGATGGTCATTGGAGTATCATTACTGCGTGTGACGATGGGAGATGTGTTGGAATACGATGGAGGAGGGGGGGGGTTTCTACACACAGACCATTTTCTGCCAGTCAAACACCAGCAGAGCAGCTGCAGTGATGAAGATGACACTCGGGGGGATTGTGGATAAATCAGACCAATAACAAGGCCCCTGACGGTCTGCTGCTTCGCTCTCCGGGCCAGTAAAGCCATCTGATGGTCCTCGCCGAGCTCCGGGCCCCTGGATTTATGAGCTCATCAAAGCCAGATCGGGGATCTTTTTTTGTTGTTGTTTTGTTTCAACAAAGCGGGACAGATTGCTGGTGTTTGAAATGAGAAATGTGCTGCGGTGACTGGGAGAGCTGAACATGAGCTGGACTCTGCAGTGCTGTCAGTGTCAGAAGTTCAGTCCAAAACATACAAAACAACCGTTCACCTTGATGACACTTACAGGGAAACTAAACAAAAAAAGGCTTCACTCTGTCATGGAAAGACAGACAGGCTGGGCTGCAGCTCTGACACACTTGACTGCAATCTAACGCCTGAGTTTCCACATCCTCCAGGGGAAACTCAACTGCTTTTTCAGTGACGTCCTCGATGCACACGTTGGGCTGAGGGGGGATAAACATCAAGACCGTGTGACAGAACTCTGACGAACCACGTCCTGTCAGAGGCAGAGGCTCGGGTCAGCGGTTATTACCATAAATCGATAAAGAGTCCTCCTCCCTCCATTCACGGCTCCCAGTGTTTACCTCCGGGCTGATGCACTCCGATGAGGCGAAACGAATGTGTTCAAACCGACGTGAGACGCTGCAATCTCATTAAAAGAGACGTTACTGATGAGTCAGACGAACGGCCGAGCAGATCGGAGGAATTTTGCTTATGGTCAGCGCTTTGAGCTCAAATAAAACAAACACAGGTCAAAACGGGACAATAAAGACGTATCTGGTCATCACAGGACCATGTAGATTATAGATGTTCAGTTTAACTGCGTTATAATTAACTGGGTTGCATGCAAAGAATAAAGAATAAAACAGAACAGCGGCTGACCCGTCCTCTTTTTTCCAAGAATGCTAAATATATACAGTCTTAGAGCGCATCCCTCACTAATGCTGCGTTTTGTAATATTAAAACCCCACTGCAGCACAGTTAATCCTCTACAAACTGATCATTTTACTGCAGTTTAATTTTACGGTCTAATGAAACCTTAAAACTCTTACATCACACCTAATTTTTTGACTTTTTCCTTCAAAAAGATTTAGCAGCAGTTCTCCAGGACTTTTTTAACTTTGGTCCTTTTTAATCCACTCCTTTTTCTTTGCCATTTTCAGAGGAATGATTGTTGTTTCAGCCACTTTATGAAGCTTCATTAGAGCATAAAAAGCTTAATTTATTACCATAAATACTATTATATCTATTAGAACATCAAGTTTGTTATTTTGTTGAATCCGTTTAAAAATAGCATCTCCAGGACTTTTGTAACAAAAAGAATCAAGCAACTTAGGATCTGAACGGCTGTACATGAAGTGTTATATAACACTGTTTCCTGGAGTTTAACTGTAATTTAAATGTTTTGTCTGTTTCAAGCTTAGAGAAACAACTTCACAAATACCCAAAATGAGAATTTCGAGAGTAATTTGGGAGCCAAAAATCAACAGTTTTATTATAAATCAATGGTACGTATGTAATTTTCTATTATTAAAATGGTTTTAAAAAGAGTCAGAGTGGTCCAGAAAGCAGAATTAAATGTTAGCTCTGTCTGGAAGCAGAGTGAACATTAAGTTGAAACATCACAGTGAGTTTTGCAGAAGTGAAACTAAATGACTTTGCAGGTCGAGGAGGATCAGAGGATTGTGGGTCATGTTTCTGCTGAGGACAGATCAGCTGTTAGGAAAAGTGGAGGCTTTGCACTGAGACGTCTGCAGACGACCTGTTTTCCATTTCAGTCACATTCTCCGACAATAAGATTGAAATAACTACACTATTCGTTGCTTTAAGACATGATTTACTCACCGGGAATAAAAAGAAATAATAAAATTAAGGTCTTCAACCCTTGTAGATTTTTTACACTTAGGTCCTGCTCAAACAAGCCCCGTGTGGTTTTGTTATAAAAGCTGATGACCCAAAACAAAACCCTCCTTACATCTGATAAACCTCGTTCTACACACAAACGATGAAAGCAATTAAGACTGCAGCTCAGCGCACACCAGAGGGAGGGGGTTTCTTGTCACCATCACTACTTTGACAAACCCTGACAGGTACTGTGATGTGGATGGCTGAGCTTGGATTTATGAAATATTCATCTGTAACACACAGAGAAGATGGGGGGAGTATGTATAATTTATATCATCTGGATTTATGCTGAACTGTGGGCATCTCTTTCCTCTTTATGCCCGTTTCTTAAAGCAGCGCTGATGGGTCCGCTTGTGCAGTTTTCAGCACAAAGAAAGACGGAGAGCGATTAACTGTAATGCACGCAGGGGTTCCTGGAAGAAAGAAAGAAATAAAGCAGTGTCTGGAGCACAACAGGAGTGGAGCTATGAAGAAAGGACCGACGGATGGAGGATTAACTCCTTCCACTCCCCCACCTCAAAGGAGGAGGATATTATGGTAATTTAAGGGGATAAATAGAGAACAGAGCTACAGATAAACATAATGTTCTCCCAGTTAAGCCGCGTCCACACAGGAACGGCATATTCCGTTTATTTTTTAATCATTTCAGCCTTGAATCCACATAGAAATGGTGCTTGGAGGCCCTGAAATGGTATTTTTAGAAACCATCGTTCCTTCTGAACAGCCTAAACGCAGCCTTTTGAAAATGATGACGTCAAAGATCCACCTCTCATCTAACCTACGACCCCGAGCGAGACAGACGTAACACCAAATATGAATTGCTCAACAACAGGAAAACCTTCATAAGCAGATAGGGATTATAAACAATAACGCTGCTTTAAGGGTTTTCATTGCAAACTATGACATCTAATATAAAAAATGCTTTCCTGAGCTCCATCAAACTGCAGTTTTAGCAGATATAAAGATATGCACTCAATGTAAACAAAGCCCTTTTATCTGCATACTTTACTCAACAAATCTGAGCATAAATACATAGCGATACATCAAAACTGCTGGACTTCTTCATCCTAAACAGCTCCTCCATGATCGTCACCATTTTACCCTATTTTCAGTCACTTCGGCTGTTTCCGTAGGGAAACAAACACACATGGTAGCTGGCAACAAGTCGCTAGTTTTGCTTACAGTTTCTTTTATTTAATCACTGATAACAGAAACCAACAGTGCAGTTTCTGTTTCTTCCTTTTTGTCTGGTCTTCATGACTTTGCAATGAGTACCTTTAAATCAAGCAGAGCTAAAAAAAACGTTAATTCTTACACCAAATAACTGAATGTTAAAAAGGTTTTTATCACTTTATTGAACTGTTATACATCAAGAATATATTTAAAGACATGAGAAACTCTGACTTTGATTCTGAAATGGGACCATTTCAAAAAAACAAGACGTATATAAATAATTTAGCCTGATATTTAATCCTTCCCTCCAGCCACCCCTCAGTGGATCCTGGGCCTGAAATCATCCATTATGTCCACATATTTGGACTGGCATGACGGGGATTCCTTAGTCCACATAAATGATTCAGTTTCTGCTCTTGTGCTCGTCATTCAGTGTCTTATTTCCTGTTTTCGGTGTACTCTCATTACAGCGCCGCTCACAGGCCAACGGCACAACGAGCTGCCACTCACACTGCCTGCAGAGTCACAGACTGGGATGTTTGATGGGGCAAACAAAGCTGTATTAATACGAATCCGTGAGGCAAACAGGGACGAGGAGAGTGTCTGAGCCTCAGTGGTGCACCGACAGACTTGGCAGGAAGTCGGATGGTGTGCCAGGTGCTGATAAGGCGACTATTTGGCAAAGCAGCTCAAACTCGAGCTGGGATTTCTGCAGGAGCCACTTCTGCTGTCACACTGCTGTTTGACTAGGAGCGAGCGTGCATGACAGATACCTCAGACATGCTGTGACGGCTGATGGAAGAGCTGCGTCTCTTCTGGGCTTTCCCCCTCATTATCAAACCTGGCTTACAACTGAGATACAAGATAGGATTTCCCTGAGGGAGAGGAGGAAGGGACAGCCAAAGGGTCACGCAGATCAATGCAAAGGTCAACAAATCAATCCGGCACAGAAGCTAATTCGCCTTGGATGTCAGGGCTTAGCTGGAGACAGGCGTACATGAAAGCAGCGCAGAGTTGAGGAATCTGTCAACGCGTCATGCCCGTCAGGTGGAGGACATTTAGATTTATGTACACACCTACATACTGTTGACAAACTGATGCTGTCAGTCAGAAATGACATCCTTAAAGCATCCAGCCTGTCCCAAACAGCGCCTCGGTCTACACTTACAAAACCAATCAAGATTCTTACTCTGCATATGAAAACCGACGCCTGTCACGCGAAGATCTCGACGTTCTCGCCTGAAGGAAGTGTCATCAAATCACTGACGCACGAGGCTTCTCAACTCGGTGACATGTGCATCAATATTCACAGCAGATTCCTTTAAAAACATTTAATAAATGATTATACTATTCTGTTTGTTGCAGTCTAAATTAGAAACGTTTCGGTTTTTAACTTTACGACCTACTCACAACTTTACAAGAGCTGGTTGTATTAAACCTCGCCGCTGATAAAAGATTATATCAGCTCTTAAAAAGCCTCTGTGCTTGTATAATTTTGTGCCGAGTCAGAGCTTTTCAGACGTAGAGCGGCTGATGAATTCTAACACGAGCGCGACTTCCCAACCAGAGGAAGCTGATAATCGTGTTTCAAGGTCGTAATCAGATGATAGTTGTTAATAATGAGGTTTTACAAGGACGGATGTTTACAATTAAGAGCCAGGATTCACACGCCTCACGTTTGTTTTTACCCATGCAAATCAATCCAACTCCTTCTGCAGACTTTGTGCAGTTTTAGCCGTTCATATATTAAAAACCTTCAGCTCATTCAGGAGATAGCTGCTGTGACTTTTGTAACTTTTAAACTTTTCTAAATATTTAACTTTATTTCTAAAAGTTTCCTTATATTAACACGTTGAGATCTTCTAATTTCCTTTAAAAACTTTGTTCTTTGAAATCTGCTTCAGCAGATTGGCTCTATTTTTGCCTTCTTACGCCACTTTTACCCCTCCAGCTCGGCCTTTTGCTTCTTTTAGCTTTTAGCTCTATGCTACTTTTAGCTGTTAGCCAGTACGCTCCTTCTTTTAGATTTAATCATTTCAGTTTCTTCAGCAAATTTCAGAAAAGTCACTCAGGGCTCAGCAGTCCAGCTATGCTTTTACAGAAATTTAATTATTATTAAATAAGATATAAACGATTTGTTAGTTTAATAATCTGCAAAAAACACAGTGTAGGAGACATAAAAAATAAAAAATATTTAGAGTTTGTGATACTAGGTGGCTTCTCATTGGTTTGTCTTTAAATTTGCTCCGTCAGAACTTGAAACTTTCAGTTTTTTAAAGCGTTTTTTTACCTTCTGGAGGAAGAGGACGATTCTCTGGACCATTTCAGCTCGCTGATCCTCCAGGCTGAAGAGGGTTCGAGGCGTTCGGATGAAGACTTTAGTTTTGCCGTAGGCCACGTCGTGGTCAAACTTGCAGCCCTGCAGAAGTTTCTTCACGGCGTCTTTGTCTGACGGCAGGTCGTGGTTCGGCCACGTAAACTCTGAGATCATCTTGTATCTGAAGGAGGGACGAAGAATCAACACAGAACATTTTAACACCTTAAAATCAAATTACTGCAAGATTATTATACTGAACAGACTATCAGCCTGTTAGCTAACTGCAACATTAGCCTCAAGTTAATTTTGATGAATGTCTTTAACTTTAACACTGATCAGGTAAAGTAACAGCTCCTATTTAACTCAAGTTTTCTGCATGAATTACTTTAATTATAGACAAAATCATGTTTTATGAATAAAGACTATTTGCACTTTACTGTTAGGAAAACTGGATCTTTTATAAACAACAGAATTAGTGCTTTGGATACATTTTACATTTGCTGGTTTAAGTTATTATTTTTATATTTTCATCTATGACACAAACTTGGATGTCGTGCACCAAACGCAAAGAGATATTTTCAAACTTTATCTGTATGCATCTAATTTAACAACCAAGAACTTTAGTTCTCATGTCATTATTTTCACAAAACTCTGCACATCAGAGATTTTTGTGAAAAGCGGTGTGAGTTTAGTTACCATATATTACCAATTTCAACATGCTAACATGAGAATATAGTTACCAGATAAATAAACATGTATATTTATATATTTACATGCATTTTAAGTGCAAGCTTAAATAATTTAGAGCTGAACAAACACAGGCTGTGATGATTTATGTATATTTTGAAGAGGAAATATATGAAAAGTTTCAGGAGAACTGTGTAGATTTGAGTTTAATGAGACAAATAGATTAAATTGTACCTTAAAATGGAAGTTTACCTACATTTCTGTCACTATAGTCATTTTCTGATTTTTGGGGGGTTTTATATTTTAGGTTTATTTGTTGTTTTTCACAGAACCTAGACTATATTTAAAGGGGTAAATATTTTTAATGATTTATGTTTGTAAGCATTATTCATAATGGCCAAATATTTCCTCATTTTTCCAGCACAGGTGGACAATTAACCTAAGAGCTCCCTGATTGCTTCTCACACTCACAAACAAATTAGTGCTAATTGGGATGTAAACATGTTTGTAATGCAGAGTTTGAGCTTCTGTATGAATAAAAGATGAGCTATTAAGGCAGGTCATTTATGTGTTGAATGGAGCAATATTTCATTACATTAATATGTTTTTATTACCACCTCTCTACAGAAATTACAGTCAAATCTGAGTGTTTAAAGTGGCTTTAAATCAAAACACCAAGCAGGATGTTTGCTGGAGGATGATGGTGGAGAATTGTTATCTGAAATTCATTTTATAAAACATAAAACTCCTGATGATATTCTGTAGTTAACAGCAAGACAAAACACAAAGAACAACAAGTTGGTCTTCTGGATGTAGTAAACGTAGCATGATTTTATTTTGAAATTGGAACGATATCAGCTATCAAGTGCAAAAAAAGTGATTTTTTTTTTAATAGATTTCTCCCCTTTTCCTATTATGTCCTGCTAATAACAGATCAGATTAATCAGTAAAGATAGATTCAGCCCCGGCTTGTGTGATGATGTCACGGCGTACCTTTGCAGGAAGCGAGGATACGTCTGTCTGTAGGCGAAGCCGGCTCGGCGAACTCGGACGTTCTCCAGCAGCCCGAGGTACTCCACCTGATGGCGGCAGCGCTCGTGCTCGAACAGCAGAGGAGACTTGACATCGTTGGGCTTGATGCAGCGCACGTAATACGGTTCCTGTGGATTATGATGCAAGGAGACAGTCTACCATCATCTGCAAAGAACAGCCTGCTATATTTAAAGAGAGACAAGTGGAATAAAATAATTCACTTTTCTTCTTGAAACGAGGAAGGATTCTGAATTTAAATGGGTTTAAGGTTTATATAATTTAACCATTTATCGTGTTCTACTTTCATGCATACAACTTTGTTTTATAATTCATGAAAGAAAGTGACAGATTGAGGTTTTTTTTTCTTTTTCTTCTGTTTTGTGCAGATTGAAATCAATGCAATTACAGTTAAAAGAAAAAACAGATGGTTTAAAGTGAACATCTTAATGTTTTTTGTGACTCTGGAGCAACATTAGACTTAATCCACCATTTTATTATAGATATCTATTTTAGTAGTTATGAATAAATGAATGGGTTTATTTTGATTACATATTCAATTAAAAAAAACAAGCATACGGACAACAGAAACAACATAAAAATGAGTCTTCTGTAGCTGAATTACACCCATCTTCACATAGAAATCTCTTTTTTTTAACTCATTCCATAATTTGACTCTCAGAACAGAAGTTTTATATTAGTTTAACTGGACAACTTTCAAATGCAGATATAAATACTTCTCCTCTTAATAAAAATAATCATTTCCATTGTTTTTAAACACAATATCTGGATCTTATAAAGACACGTTCCCTATAAAAGGTTTTCTGTATTGTTATTATAATAATGTAGCTCTTATTTTTTTATGAAAGGCTCCTCACCTTGCTGGCGAGGTTGTCCACCAGTGAGATCATGGAGTTTTTGAAAAGCGTTGCTGCCGTCAGCGGCCGTTTGGTGACCTCGGTGATTCTCAGCTTGCCCTCGGGCCACATCCCCTTCAAGACCGGGTTGGAACTGGAAAAACAAAAAAAAACCAACCATGAAAACATCAAAAACACTGTCTTTTTATAATATAAAACAGAAAAATCCAAAGAAATCACGCTGAAAGGAGCACGTGCGATTTGTAAGAAATTATTAGCTGTAAAATTCAAATAAAGGAAAAACATAAGGAGGAGGATCAAGCTAACAGGAGATTAATTGTCCCCTGCTGGTTGTGTCTTTGAGAGGTTTTTTGCAATCAACGGTGCAGAAAGAAAGCTCTGAAGAGTGTGAAAATGTGTCACCTGTTGTACAAGAGTCTCTTAAAATCCTGGAACAGCGTGTCTTTGTTCTTATCGATGAAGCCCACCACTGAATACCTGCGAAAGAAAGGGGGAAAAACTCATTTCACATTTTATTTGGTAAAAACCCGTCCTGGTTCTTGTTATTCTATGAGCTACATCATAGCTGCGCCGTTACAGAAATGACAAATGGATGCTATTTCTGCTACAATAACCTTAAAGCCTCGAGTTAATGCACATTTTAAGACGAAGGAGTGTGTTAGTGATGCTATAAATATCGGAGCTCTCAGCCTCCTGCCTGGTCTAAGTGTGGCTCAGGGATCAATCAAGTCCCGCTCCCCCGCCTGAGTCCTCCCCCAGGTGGCAGACACTTAGCTTTTACAAATGGGCTCCACACATTTCCACGAGAGCCCTTTTCCAGGGCTTACCGTGCGATTTAATCATTTGAATTGTGTCCAGGAGCTGTGGGAATTAGAGAGTGGTGCCTTTGGAGTAAAGATGTCCTTTAAGTGTCCAAACGTGTGAAGAAGAGGAGAATTGTTGTTAATACTGGTTTATACATGAATGCAGACAACAGGGGAGATTTCTAAGCATCAAGACAGAAAAAGATTTGATTTTTCTGTCACACAGATATGGATTATTTTTGTTTTAATAACCAAGTCAGAAACGGTCAGATGAAGGTTATTAAATCATGAAATCTTCTGAGTTTATGACTACAAATTAAAAATAAAGAATGTGACATTCTGTCTCATTTAAATGCTTTTAACATTTTAAAATATGATCTTAACTTTCACAAGAGGCATTTAAACTTTAGCATGAAGAAATTCTTAATTCTTAAATTACATGTTACAGTAAATCAATGTAAAGAGACTAAAATAGTTTCATTTTCTGCACGACTCTCATTTCAGTCAAGGAAGTCCTGAGCCAATCTCAAGCATTAGATCTGAGTCCTGATAGAAATATTTTTTATTGATCAGTATTAAAGTAGCTGACCAAACTGAGCTCCTGATTTTTTTTCTTCTACGGTTTTAAATCAGGTACGCCACAGAAAAGCAAAGTTCAAACACGTCTGTGGTGTGGAGGCATTTTAAAACAGAAAATAAAAGCAGTTTGGTTGAAATTTGGGTATTTCTTGTTAATTTAATTCGACATTTCAAATCCAAACGCATGGCTGAGTACAGAGTTCACTCAGGAAACTAAAAACGAGACACTTTAGATCAGTGCTTCCCAAACTTCTCAGCTTTCAACCCATAAATTAACAGCGACAAAGATGTGTTGGCTGTTTAAATATCCAAATATGCTAATGACCCTATTAAATAAGAGCATAATGACAACACAAACAGTCCTAACATCCATTATGCTATTTTTTAAATCATTAAATGACTTGTATTTCAATTCTCTGCCACAATTATGTCATAAAAACTAGTTTTTGAATTGCAGGTTGATATCTGGAGATTATTTAAGGACCCCTGCTTGGTGTTGAGTGACCCACATTAGGACCCCGACCCCAACTTTGGGACTCATTGCTTTAGATTTTAAAAAATGATCAAAATAAACAGATTTTCTTTACTCCAACATGACGGCTTTGATTCTGATGGGTTGTAATCTGCAAGTCTGTGCTGTAAAAGTTCCAGATTAAGACTCAGTATTGGCAAAAACTTTCATGACTCGGGTCGACATCACAGACATAAAAATCTTGATTGGGACATTATTCATTTCAGATGATCTACAACATCGAGGATGATATAAAATACAGAGATTTGCGTAAAAACTGAAAAAATTAAAGTTGATTTGGTTAAATTCTTATTAAAAACCATCCATAGAGGAGCTTCTTTAAGAACCTCTGAGGGACGGTTATATAAAAGTGTTGGAGAGGGGGATGAATCATCAGTAAAAGCTTTTCTTGAATGGATAAAATTTTAAAGGTACTTACACCACGTCTCCTGCATAGTGCCTGATGCGAAAGTCTCTGTCGAACTCCAAACTCTTATCGGTTGGAGAGAGCTGTAAAAAACACACAGCGAGCCGTGAGCGAACGACGACACAATATTTCCAAGAATCACTTATTTAAAAGGCCAAAACCTTCAGGCAAAGAAAAATACTTTAAAGCGGCGTTGCATAACACTTTCATTACTCCTGTATGGATTAAAATCCATTAAGTCTTTATCTGAGCTTTAAAGGCTTTTAAAAATCAAAATACAAACCATTAAAACGACTGAATGAATGATCGGTATCAACCGTGAGGATGTACGAACATTCAGCCCAGATTATCTCCTTTATTATGAAATGCAACTAATTTGACTTGGCAGTCACACATCTGCACACCGTTTACTGCAGGTAAAACATTAATAACAACTTCAATTTAAATCTCTTTAAAGAGTAAAAATCTTCAGTGGAAAATTTCTGACAGAAGTGCTGCATGAGGATAAATTAGCTGTTGATTTAATAATGCATCATATACATTAAATAAAATAAATTAAATGAATTAAAATCTGATTTTTCATGTCTGTGGTATTGATTGTTTCAAAGCAGCTACACGTCTGAAATCATTACAGCCCAACCAAAACAATGAAAGAGTGTTTTAGGTTTTAGGAGGATAACAAGGTGTTCCCTGACCAGACTATAATCCCCACATCGAGTTCTGGGTCTGCCCAGGGTCTCCTTCCAGTGGGACGAGTCCAGAAAACCTTCAGATGATGGAGCTCCTCATCCTGCCTCAAAGGCTAAACCTTCAGAGGAAACTCATTTCAGAGTCCCAGATACCTGAACCCCTCCGCTTGAGGCAGAGACTCATCCTCGACACAAAGGAGAGCATTTTGCAGGCAGAGACGAGGCACCGAGGTATCTACCACTGAGGACCCCGAGTTCCTGACCTCAGTGTTTTATAAAAACATGAATCCAAACAAGGCTTTTGAACGGCGTGGTTCTCTGCGTAGCTCCACCAGTTTCCTGTAGGAGGCGCTGCAACTGTGTGCAGCTGCAGCCAAACTCAATGTCTAC
>NC_051446.1:24406121-24427581 GCF_001649575.2 Kryptolebias marmoratus
GATAAAAAGGTGAAATCTCTGCTAAAATCTTGTGTTTTGAATCAACATTCATATAAACTAATTCAGTGAGTCATCATGGCTGTGCCCTGAGTCCTCTGTTGCTTCAGATGAGGCTGATCCCCATGGATTTACAAACACACACAAATACATGTCATATACACATTCAAGTCACTTGTTTTAAATAAATGCTTCTATTCTGATTAAGTAACTGATGTGCATGGGTATAATGAGTGGTTGACCTCAGGATTTTTTAAAGTCTGATACGGCCCTGCTCACCAGACTGGCTCTTTCAGACTCAGATAAATTTTAGAGTCATTTTAAAATAAACACTGCAGGTAAGACCATTTCAAAACATGAAACCTTACAGTTACTTTCTTTTTTATCATTCAAATAAATGTCCAAACGTTTGGCTTAAAAATCATTTCCACTTTGCCGTTTTGCTTGAACCTTTCTACAGAGTCTTTCCCCGTCATGAACATTTGTGTTAAATTTACTATCAAACAAACTGCCCCGACTCATTGGTAGCCCTTTGATCATAACTCTCTCCGAGTCGAGGCGTGGAAGTTAAACCGAGTGCTCAGGATGATTTGCGGAGCTGTTAGCACTGCAGTTACAGCAAATCCTCCGATGCAGAAAACACTAAAGACTGTCAGGTCTGATTAAGTCTTACAGGGGAAAAAACGGCCCAAGAGGAGAGAGAGGATTGTGAATGTGAGGACTGAGGAGGAGGGAGAAAATACGCCCCGAGCTGAAATAAAAGAAAGATGGTGGGTGATACTGAGGAGCAGAGAGGGACTTCTGCAGCCTTGGAGCAACACATCTCCGTGCATGTGGGAGATCCATGGCGAGCACGAGGCTCATCAGATAAAGAATCGGAGACAAAGTTTCCTGGGCTTCAAAGCGATTAGCATATGAGAGAAAAAGGAAAAGGTTGCAGGAAGATTAAAGCTACTGATATGTTAGACCTGCATCATAAACAGGAGCAGAACAAACTGTCTGAAAGGAGGAAAAAAAAGAGGCTATTTCTGTCCAACCAGCCAATACAGTATGTTCTGTTACTTCACGAAAGTGTTGAATGACTCATCGAAGCTGGCTCACACACACACAGAGACAACAACAGAACTAACAGTCCCATAAGAGAGGAGATGCTGCAAACACAACCAGAGCTCAATGAATCCGTCAGTCTAGATTCAGGTCCAAGGTCCAAATCGAAACCACAAAGGGCCTGAAAGTACGTTTTTGACAGCTTCGAGTGAAATTCCTTCTGGAAATCAAAAGACTATTTACCTCCCTGACACCTCAGAAATCTGCTGAAGCGCTACGCCGCTCCGTCAAAGAAAAGAAGACGTGTGTTTGTGTGAACGAGACGGGAGGTAATTAAAAGACAAAGAGCTTCTCGTCATCAGAAGCAGGAAGTCGTGTCTGATCTGTAAGCGCTCGCTCTGATCAGCTCTAAGAGGCGGAACAACTTGTCAGATATAATCTTTCGGTCTGCCCACTTTCTTAGAGGCTGTATTTGAACGAGAGGAGAGCTCACTTGGTTCAAATTTATATGGAAATCATTAAATATAAACTCACAGTAAAAACTGCTTTTCAGGAATCTACAAAGATTAGAGCCACAGATTAAATTCCCTGAAGGAATGCATGTCACCCGTCACATTTTACGCCCAAATTTTAGACTATCTTTAGCTATAAAGAGACAGAGTTGTAGCCGTTTTGGTCAAACTTTGTAAACAACATCATGCATGATCTCATGCAATATTGTGAGATCTCACCAGATCTGTTAGAGCTCAGAGAATGTGTTGCAAATGACTCTCAGCTACTACCACACCGAATATTGACTGTGAAATATATATTAGAGCAAACATCTTAAAGCTCCTCATTCATACATTTTCTTCAGCTTCGCTGGTTTTCCTCCCACAGTAAGAACTGAAAATGGACTGAGAAGGAACGAAAAAAAGCAGCCAAAGCACAAAGAAAACTTTGAATTACTTTTAGAAAGCCCGAGAAACTAATCAAGGAAGAAAGTTGGGTTGTTGGGAAGCAAAACAGGAAGAAACCAGGGCTGAGTCCAGAACTTTTTACAGCCCTTGAATATACATTTCTATAGAGGAGAAGGATTTTATCAGATGGTTTTACTGTCAGAAACAAACATCTGTTCTTACTGACAGATGTGGATGAGATTAAAAACAACATCTATTGTTTGCTTACAAGTTAATCCGGAAACTCAAAAGAAAAACTGAGCAGACAGACAAACAGATGCTCCATCAGACGGACAGACTGCATCTGCTGGACGCCACAGCTCCTCATCCAAACAATCAGTCACACTCCAGCACACACACACACACACACACACACACACACACATATTGGCACCTCTGCTGCGTGTTGGATTCAGGCTAATGTCAACATGGTTGGGTTGATGTGCGTTTTAGTGTTCAGAATAAAGAGCACCGTTTGTGATTCCTTACATTACTTGTCAGTAAAATATCTTTAAACACGCCAAAGTAGGTGTTTTATAACATTTAACAAGATGACATAACTAATAATAATTAAAATGTTGGACTAAAACAGCTATAACTCTGCCTGTTCTTTTAATAATTTGATTTAATTTAAAACTGTCTCGGTTTTTAATATCTATTAAAGAGGAGTTTGTAGTCAGCCATGAGAAAAAGTGGCAACTGCTTGATTTAATCAGTAATGATCACAGTTTTCCCTGTATAATGTTATCTGAAGGACTCCAAATTAAGAAATAATCCTTTCTAATTCAAAGAGCTGTTAAGTTGCAACAACAAAGGACTTAATAAAGCGTCTGCGGCCATCTTAGTCTTTGTTTTACTGTAATTCAGAAATAGATTATTGATTAAAGGCACGAGTTGGGAAGAATATAAAGGCAGAAAATTAGCTTTGACCTGAAATGCGGTGGAAACAAAAAAGATGACAGGATGTTCATCTGCAGTTTTAATAACAAAGGCAGAACAGAACGTACGGCGGGAGGCAGAATCACATCATTTCGAGCCGAGCGCAGAGAAAAGCGTGAAGGCGCCGGGAGCCGAGGTGAGAAGGTGAGAAAACAGACACAGGAAGAAAATAACAGGAACAGTGGTATGACACTGTGGCAGCAGCTTCTAATTCAGTCGTCTTATTAGTTAATGCTCCAACTTTCTGAAAGAAAGCAGAGGAGGACGTCTTTGCCCCATGTTCTGCACACAAACAGAAATCTGTCCCCAAACACTCGATGGCAACCAAACGGACCACACATTTATTCACCACATCATGCACAAACCCATGTTTTATTATCTGTGTTAATAATTTTAATAGTTGGGTCGTTGTGTTGTGATGCAATGATTTGCAAATCTTCTAAACTCATTTTTTCTTCACAATGGAACACACTAAACCTATAAAATGTTTAAAATAAGACATTGTACCAATTAAAAATAGAGGTAATATTGAATTTTATAGCAGCAACAAAAGGCTGTATAGGTTAGTGGTGCAAATAAACAGCTGGAGGAGCATTTTGTAACTAATTAGGTTAATTGGCAGTAAGGTAAGTAAGAGGATCAGGGATAAAAAGAGCATTTTAGAGAATCATAGATCAGACATGAAGGAGACAACATTCCCGTCCAGCTGGTCTCCTCGGGTCCTGGATGTTTCCAGACTGTTGCTTCTCAGAGGGAATCATGATCCTGTTCCAGCTTTTCTGAGACTCGTTGCTGCCATAAAACTAATTATTTTATTATTTTCTAAAACAGTGGTACGATTTCTTTACAAGCTTTTTTTATTTACATTTTTGTAAAAAGGTCTCTTTGATTATCGTTGGATGAATTTGAATGAAACTTGCAGAAAATAATCGCTGGATGTTCGTCTACAACTTTAGGAGCAAACCTGATTCAAGATGGCTGCCAAGGCTGATCAACCTTAGCCAACAAACATGGCTAAAACAACCATATTTACAGATATTCAGCTAAAATTTGGTGAGAGTCAACCCCAGCACGTACTCAGAGGACTAAATGTTTAAAACTTCCATGCAGAGTGACGGGTGATATGCATTCCTTTAAGAAATGCTAATTTGATCTTAGTATTTGTCATAATGATTGTTAGTCTTTGTTTCACCTTTGCATTTGCTGTTTTGTCATAAAATATATTCAGTTTTCTTTTCAAAAGCTTTATTTTGATAATCTTCATTTATTTGTTAGTCTACTGTTTGGGACACGACTGGTCATTTAATCAAATTGTTACAAAAAAAAACAAAAATATTCTTTAAAAAAATACAAGTATATGTCTAATTAATGTGTCAAAATATAAATATTATGAAATGGTAAACTGCTTGCTTGTCGTTTTGTTCAGATTTTCAGACTTCCCTCCTAATCTGCAGCTCCCCAGTCGCCCTCCCGCCTCCCGTCATCACTTTTCCAGCAGCCCTGTTAACCACCTGTGCCCTCATAATCTCCAGCTCCTGGAAAAAAACAAAAAACAAGCCATCTACCAAGAAACGAGCCCGACCTCCTGACGAGCCGCAGCTGATCGTCTCCAAACCTCCACAGCAGGAAACTCACTTCAGTCAATCCAGCAACTTTGTGTTTCATGCCTATAATTGGTCGACTGGCAGCTCTCAGGGTTATGAAATAATATCTAAATGAAAGGATGAGGAGCTCTAACCAACTCATGGAACAGTCACAGTTCTCTGCTGGATGTTGTGTTTCCTGCCTCACATTCTCACAGACTCCTCCGCGTGCCCTCGCTGGAAACGCTGACCTCGTGTCGCTAACGATCGCGGCGTGAATCAACGATTAGCACCACGAACGCGCGACCAGTGGAAGCTCTGCTCCTTAACACATCTGTACGTGCTTTCATACACGAGGGGAGCAGGTGGAGCACACAAACACCGACTTCCTGTTTGCACCTGAGCCTGCCTCGTGCTGCAGCCCACGTGAAATATGCATTTAGGAAAAAGTACGGGAGATTTAAAACAGGGATTGAAAAAGAGGAGAAGCAGGAATTTAAACTGTCAGCTTCAAATGATTAATGGAAAAAAATATCTGGGAATATCTGTGCTGTTAGAGAACATTTTGGAGCAAAAAGTGAATTAAAACAAAGAAACAAGCAGAACAATATTCATTTCTCTGGATTCTGGTGAGAACTTCTCTGATAGATGGAAACAAGCATTAAAATAAAAGTTATCATATATATATTTTAACCTGTGCACAATTTGTGATGCACAAAACAGAACAAACTATTTTTTACAGGTGACAGTTGCTCTACTCCTCTTTGTGTAAAAAAACCCACTGATTAGACATAAAAATCAATAAAAAATGTGTTTTTATTTCTCTATAGAACTCTAAAATGCAACTTGCCAACATCATTTTCCTAAAGTTTTCGTTTTACTTGTTGGAGTGATTCAAGTGTCACGATTCAGCACTGAACTGTAGAAAAATAAATCCGTTTCAGTTTTTGTGCTCTAAAACTTTGTAATTGAATTTTTTTTATTCATAAGGTTGTGAGTCATTAAAATAAACAGAACCTGACAGTTTCAGATGTTATTAACTATGTATGAGAGCCACTGCGCACACACACACACACACACACACACACACACACACAGCAAACTGCAGATATCTTTGTTGGAAATACTTATTACAGCCTTTTATATATTTCAGTTTTCAGGCTGATTCCAGATTTTTATTCGTAAAATGTTCTGAACGCTTCAGATTTTGGCCAATCCAGATTCCTCTATAACTAAAAATATACAAAACAGTTTTACTAATTTCAGATTAAAAGCACTGAGAATAAAAACTTTTATATTTCCTCTGAAACAACACCAGATAAGTAGGTCTTCTCTTACTGGAAATCTAAGATGCTTCAAATATCCAAATAAAAGTATTCATACAAAGACAATCCATATGAAACGATATTTGAGCATACAGTATCTCCTAAACAAATCTGATTATTTCTCCTGAACCCTTTAATCCTTTTAAGACAGAACTTATAACATAGACCTCAGTTTTAAATAAACTGCAGTCATGTTTAACGTATTCAGTAGGAAGAAAAGAAAACTGATTTATTGATACACAAATTAGTGCATCCTCCCCAGAAAACACAAAACCACCCAAGTAAATGAGACATATTCAGAAAACGAGTTGAGATTTAAGACTTTAATTCAAATTTATTTTCGGATCAGCGGACGGCAGTGAGATCATTACGGCCGTTAACTTCCCATCTGACTGCATCTGTGGCGACATGTGATCGTCCTCCTGCAGCCTCCTGACAGCTCTGTGTCACAACATGTGTGACGTGTGTTCAATGAATGAATGAATGAACAGAGCAGTTTCACTGTGCAGGGAACCAAATAAATTCAGAAAGGATGGTGAGAAGATGGCAGACATGAACTGACCGCCTTCTGGGATGGATCTCTGACTCAGCCACTTCTTTCCGTCTCAAACATTTGGAGCAGTGAATTTATATAAAACCATTATATTCAACTGAGCTTCAATAAGAGCTTTATTACTAATGTAATGCAATCAAAACAATGCAATAAATCCCACCTCAGGAAGTCATAATCATCCTTTATTTAAAAAAGGACGAAACACAAAGAAGTGGTTCGATATGGAAGTAATTTATATTTTATTTTAATTTTGTTTGCAGTTAAAGAGAACAAAAAAATCACTGCTTTTCTTAGAGTGAATCAACACCTCTGAGAGGGATGGGAATTAATTTTATCTCACTTAAAAAGTAAAACTTTAGTTTGTTTTAATCTGTTTGACTGTGGCATCCGTTACCTCTGTGCTCTGAAAATATCACCATTAGGCCCTACACAAGTTAAGAAAATACTTATATTATTGATTTTCAAGTAACAAATCTGATCTGCCTTTCATTCAAATTCAATCTGAATCATTAAAAAACGTCAGCAAACCCGTGTCAGGACCAGAGAGACATCTGGACATGTTTAAGTTGAAAAGATTGAATTTATGACCCTGCAGAAACCCTGGAAAGGCTGGTGTTAATGTGATCGCTTGTGTGTGTGTGTGTGTGTGTGTGTGTGTGTGTGTTAGAGAGCAAAATATTTCCTGATCCACTGGATGGATTTTAATGAAACTCTCAGAAAGTAATCCCTGTCTGTGGAGTCAACCCAGTTCAAGATGGATGCCACAAAAATGGCTGTAACTCTGTCCATTTTACAGCTGTTGAGCTGAAGTTTCTCGTGGTAGTAGCTGAGAGTCGTTCCCAACACGCACTCTAAGCTCCTACAGATAGAATGAGATCTTTGTTTAAAACTTTGACATATAAAGCAGCGGGCAACTTCTTTAAGGAACGCCAACCCATGTTACTTTGTCGTTTTCAGTTTAAGTTGTGACTGTTTTTCCCCCAAATGTCTCCTGATGGGGTGCTGCAAAGATGGTGAGAGTTTAACTTGCACTTTACCTACGTCAGGCACACTTCCTTACCCCGGTCACCCTTATTTGTTTTTTTTTTGTTGCCTTAAAGTTTGTTTCACATTGACTTCATCTAGAGTTTGAAGCTGCAGGTAACAGCAGATTATCGAAGCAGCTTTCTTTAAAACAAAAAGTTGCCCACTGCTGCAGATGGCAAACTTTAACAGCAGTTGTAACACTGCTCAGACGTCAGACATCTTTAATCGTATATAATATATATATGATTGATTATCATACAACCTTCTACATTCCCTTCTTGCCGACTGTCAAAGTGAATCTCTCACCTCACGTTTAATTCTGTTTCTCTGCACATAGCTCCTCTTTCATTCTCACACTTCATTTTTTTTTGGTTCTTTCAACTTTCACACCTTTATCTGAGCAAACACACTTGAGGAGATGTGACTTATAGAGCCTGGAGAACTTTGGTGGAATTTCAAAGTCTGCAGGGCTCACTTTTTCTGCACTCTCTGTCCTCAAAGTCTAAAAACTATCAATATACATCCCAAAAGTAGTGTTACAATAAAATCTTTCTCTTTTGTCCTCTGAGGTAAAACAAGTCTGGAAACCCAAACAATTAAATAAACTCAAAAAAACAAAAGTAAAGAGAAGCAAATCGAAACAAAAAACATTTTCTGTAGTTTTATGTAAATTCGGTTTGTGTATTATAAGAATTAGGACAAAATAAAATGTCTCTGATTCAACAAACATGGCATCAACTCAAATCGTGCACGTTTGGTTAGAAAGTAAAAACGAAAACTGAAGGTTTTGTTTCCTGGGGTCAATTATCTTTAATTAAACTACAAAGCATCGTACTGAAGTCACTTCAGTCACAAACCCGTCTCGTCTCAAACGTGACTTACGTTCGGCTCAGATTAAAGGTTAGATGAGTGCAGATCGAATGTTTCTCCTGCAGCTGCTGTTGCCACGACAACGATGTGAACAACAGAGAAGCAGACTGAAATAAAACCACTTTTGAGTTAAAACGGAGCATCCGCTGAAGGAATGCACGTTGCCCGCCGCCGTGCGACCCATTTGTGCTCAGATGACTCTCAGCTACTACCACACCAACATTCAGCTAAATATCTGCAGGAAAAAACTGATTTATAGCCATTTTTGTGTTTGCTGAGGTTAATTAGCCATCCTGAATCAGGTGCACATCCAATAACCATATGCGCTCAAATCTGTTGAGTAAAATATGCAAATAGAAGTGTTTTGTTTACATCGAGTGCGTACCCACATTTCAGAATATATATTTCAAACTGAACCAGGATAACCTTTTTATTAATGTTGGTTTCATAGTTTGCAGTGAGTACCTTAAAGTTTGTCTTTAGGTTTAACAGAAGCCTGTTAATGACCCTTTAATGCAAATCAAGGAAAAATGTGCAGCTTGAGTCAAGAGTTGTGAAAAAAAAGACATTAATAAATTATTATTCTAACCAGTAGGTGGCACTGCTAAAAATGAGCAATTTAATAATAAATCTAACAATTTGTCAGTATGCATAATACCCAAATTAAACAACCAATTAGTTTAAACTAAAAGAAAAAGAGTCTAAAGTAAAAAGAACTGCATTATTTTTTAATATTTATAGACATGATGTTGCTTTAGAAGCAGGGAAAATGTGTTAAATCTGCTTAAAACTGGATGCAACTGGTCAAAGAGCTTAAAGCACAAGTTATTAAATTTCAGAAATGGGTCGTTCCATAGGCAGCACTTTTAATTTAAAGGCAGATGTTTATATTATTTAAATCTTCTTTTCTTTGAAATCCTCTCCTATAAAATAAATAAACAATCGTATTTACTAAAGCTGTCAATTCAGGTCATTTTTTTGACAAAAAAATAAAAAAAATTCTGTTACCACTGGCTAGTGACAGGAGCACAGACGGCACAGAAAAGGAAAAAGATTTAGCTGATATTGATTGGTGCTGATATCAGTTCCAGGAAGCAGCAGGAGGATTACTGCACACTGAAACCATCTCTGTCTGCTGCAGGAAGAGCAGGTCAGAGAGCAGCACAGGACTGAGGAGGATATCGACTCCTGGATGAAAGGAGGAAAGGAAGATTCACAAATCAATCTGTACCTCAGGCCCGCTGGATTCACAGTTTCCTGTCGTTAAGAACTACTTTTACTCTGAACTAACAATGTGTGCAGGAATAACTTTGCATCACACGGAAACATGAAGACAGTTTCTGACACAGCGCATCACTTTGAAGCCTGTTGCTGTCTGTATTTTGATCAACCACACAGATCTCTACACACAACTAATCTCACTGCATCATCACATCATCCCTCTCTTTTCCCCCTCCAAGTTTTTTCTTCTTTGCACGGCTCTCCTCATAAATATATAAAAATGCATCTTCCGCTTCTCGCTACCAGCAGCTAAATACTCCTATAGGCTGGCAGTGACATCACTTGTGCAAAGTGTTGAGTCAGTCACCCATAGACTCCTTTTCTCTGGCGCTTGATGCCCTCTAGTGTTCAGAGCAAGAAGTGCAGATGTATTTAGAAACCTACTTAACAGCTGCCCCAAACAACCTTTTAAATGTCACACATTGACTGGAAAACTGAAAGGAACTGAGCCAGGATCTGCGAAGGTGAGCGACTTTGATCTTATCCAAGCCGTCTGGTCTTTGAACACGGATGGAGCTGAATTTAATTGGCTTAAAACAGTTTGAGCAGGCCATTAGAGTGAATTAGACTGTAATGCTTCCTGATTATTGAACCTAACAGGATCAGACTCAGGACTGAGAGCTGCTTCATGCAGAGCGTCTGCTGCTCTCAGGTTACAACAAACACATCGGGCCAACTTCAGCTGGATTTTAGGATCAGCAGATAAATCTAACGTGTATTTATTGTGTTCTGAGACACATAAATGTAAGTAAATTGGTCAAATGTTGAAAATATTACACGCATTATCATTTGACACAGCAAGATCTGTTGGCACTTGGGAGTATAGTGTGTTCAGCTACTACTAAACCAATTTTTACCTCAATATTTGTAAAGTTATCTGAGTTATAGTCATTTTAATGTTTCCTAAGGTTAGCTGGCTGTGACAGCCATCTTGAATTGAGGGTAAGTTGTAGAGGTTTATCCAGTGATTCCTTTCCAAGAGTTTCATTAAAATCCATCCAGTGGTTCATGAGATATTTTGCTAACGAACACACATTTGACTCTAATAGGTAATGGAATCTCTCTCAACTAGTTAAGTATGTGATGTGGATCAGTCTCAGCTACTACCACACCAAATCTGAGCTCAATATCTGTAAAACAGGCTGAGTTGGAGCCATTAAGTTGCTTAGCTTCTATCATTATTAGAACCATTTATTGACTTCCATTCATCTCCTTAATTAACCCCGACCCTCACCCTTAACCTAACCATTACCAGTACAACCATAACCTAAACTCTGTTCACACCTTAGTCTTAAACCTAATTCTGCTAAAGGCACTTCAATATATGAGGACAAGGCTTTGGTCCTGATAGGGACAACCGGTCCTGACAAGGTAGGTAAAAGTCAGACCCTCCAGGATTTCGCGATGTTGCGATCGCAACTATTAATGCAAAATCAAGCAAACCCCACAAAATCGCAGCTTTTTGCAACCTTGCCCAAAACACTGCAACTTTCCTGCAACTTTAACCCAATATTTATTGTTTCTAAAGTGATTCGCCACCGTTTCTGCGGTCTAGTCTCTTCTTTGTGGTTTGTGGAATACAAAATAACCCCAAATAACTCAGGAAGAAGACACATGACGTCACTTCCTGTTAACATCAGAATGCTGGGAGCGTGCAGGAGCAGCGACCGAAGCCAAAATGTGCGCTAATGCTTCACATTTGNATAAACGCATCGACAAACACTTTGTGTCTGCAAAACGTGAGGAGAGCTGCAGACCAGGGACAATCCAGAAATGCTCATGAATGTCAGTTTAGAAGCTATCAAAGTTCTCAAATAAAGCACCTTTTGAGAATGTCAATGTTTGTTGGGAATTATCTTACAGAACTAGTTGTTTGGTTTAGATTTTAAAAGTTATGGTTGTTTGTTGATTTTAGTAAAAAAAAAAAAAATCGCAACTTTTAGGAAAATGCCCCGCGAAATCAGGCATTTTAGCCGCAACAATCACAAAAAATCCTGGAGAGACTGAAATGTACCAGAAAAGGTCCTTAAAAGGGTAACAAAAATCAGGTATATACACACACAAAAAAAGAGGATTATTGTCCAGCTTCACCCCTTGATGGCGGGAGATAAAAGGTCAAATGAAGACCATGCGGGGTGCAGACCCGCAGCAGCTTTCTGATTCGAACCGTGCTCACCTTGCGGCTGGTGAAGTGGGGGTGCTTTGCCAGCTTGACGTTGAGTCCCTGGAGGAAAACCTCGTCGGTGACTTTGCCCACATTCATACAGGCTTCGTCCAGAACGGAGAAGATGCCTTTATGCTGCTGTTCCACCAAGTCCACGATGATCTGATTGTTGAAGTAATCAATCTAAAAAAAGAACAGCGGTTTTTATAGTCCGCTTCTGAAACTAAAGACATCAAAAGAAATACTTTAAAGTCCTAAAAAGGCAAGTGAGAATTTTATTTCTGACATTTTTAATATAGTTTTATGAGCTTAGCCGAGTTGAAGTTAATTTTTGATGACTTTGATCTGAAGGAACAGGGTTTTATTACATTTGAACAATAAAAGTGGGAAAATTTGAGCCAAAAATCAACCGCAGATACACTGCTGCAACAATAACAAGTTAATATTCACAGTCACATGGGTCTTTGCACTCCTTTTGCAATACCAAGCTGATGGTTAAAGCAAATGCCCAATAAAAAGGAAAACAAGACTAATTTTACACTTTGCTGACACACATTTAAACTCACCAGGATCCAAATACTGAAAGGTTTTAATCCCGTTTTATATATTCGGACTTGAAAATTTACAGTCTAGTGCAGGAGTTTAAGCTCTTATAGGCAAAATAATTTACAGAAATATATATTAACTCAATTAGTTAAATGGTTTTGTCATTAAACTTGTTTTTGTTGCCTCTTTTATAAAAAATATAACCCACAAAAGGTTTTAATCCTTTTTTCTTTTTCCTCCTATAAAACAATATAAACACATAAAAAGATAAACCATTTCACCCGTTTTGTGTCATAAACATAAAATAAATAAACAATTTAGAACTGTCTCGGCCAGATGGACTATTTTCCCTCAGGTTTATCTAAAACAAGCTTAATTACAGTGGAAAATCAAGGTAAAAGTCAGGGACAAAATAACAAAAAGCACCCTACATGTTTCCAGGGGATGCCTTCCCTCTGATACTCCTCCTGCTCCTGCTTCAGAACCAGCTGGATGAAGAGCTGCTGCAGCTTTTCATTACAGTAGTTGATGCAAAACTGCTCAAAGCTGCAGGTTTTTTTAAAAGAAAAAGGTAAAAAAACATCAGATTAAATGTTATGAAATGTTGACATTGAATGCATCTCCTTAAAAACAACCAGTAAATTAAAGTTTTACATCTACGGAAGTATAAAAAGTTCATTTAGTTAATTGTTCACTTCCACACCTGTTGTTCTGGAAAATTTCAAACCCATAGATGTCCAAAACACCGATGACCGTGTTCTTCCCGTGGACTCTGGCGTCGTAGTTTTTCACCTCGATGACGTCGTTGATGCGCCCGACGATCCAGCAGAACAATCGTTCATACATCGCCTGAGGAAGAAAACACAATCAGCGTGTGTCGGGGTTAATTAAATAAATAAATTAAATTAAAACACAGGAACTGAAAACCTGCTGAAAATAAACTGAAATTCAGTAAAAGAAGCAGAACACTAAACTTAACAACCAGCTATCTAAAAGATAAAGGTAGCAGAAGTGTTACTAAAAGTGTCAAAAGGCTAGCTAAATGCTAAAACAGCAAATGTGTAGCTAAAAGTAAAAAAATAAAGCTAACTAAAAGCTAAAAGTCGCAACAGGTTAGCTGGAAATATCAGAAAACTAGCTGAAAGCTAACATTAGTAAAAGGCTGATTTAAACTATAAGAAGGCTAAAAATATATATCAAAAAGCTAGCTAGAAGCTAAAAGTAGCTAAAGGCTAGCTAAAAGCTAGATCAGTGTCGCAAGGGGGCCAAAATTAAAAATTTGGTCCTAGCCAAGGGCCGATCATGATCAATATTTATTAAAAATTACATAAGTTAATTGGTTTTAGATGTATTATGTCAAATCATTCATATAGAAATATCAATGACCTTTTCCCAGTTACAGATTATACAGAATTTAGAGCAAACAGACTTTAATGAACAAAGACAAATAGATCAAACTTCAAAAAGCTCATCATTAGCTGTCATTTCTTACGCCTCACTCAGCTTTTAAATGAAGTTTTTAACATTAAAACAGATTTTAAAAACAAAAACCTGATCATACAGAAATTAAAACTATATATTGTTGGCTTCTAAGTCACTGTCAAGAGAAAACTTCAGTTTTTTTAAGCAAAATAAGAATCAGAGACTTGATCTGAACCAGACTAGAGGGCCGGATGAAATGTTACAGAGGGCCGGATCTGGCCCGCGGGCCTTGATTTGACACATGTGAGCTGATGAATAGAATAGTAGATAAAAACAGAGAAGGTATTCTGAAGCAGATTTCAGGCTCAATGTATTTCTGTGGGGGAAAATATTTTTAGAAAACTCTAAAAGAGTTTAAATAAACGTGTTGATGTATGAACGCCTAAAAAACACAATATGCAGAAGTGGTTGGACTGTAAGAATAAATTGTGACCTGTCTGGAGTCATAACATTCTGTGAACCACAGTCAGCGTCATTTAAACGAACACCAAGCCCCGAGTGAAAGGTTACAACCGCTTATCTTAATTTAGGTGCAGAAAAAACAAAACTCAGGAATAACCTTGGCTAGAGCGTCTCGCCCGTAGCTGGCCTCCTGAGCCGTGTGCTGCTTCTCGATGACGTCTCGACCCGTGGCGACGGTGCGGTAGAGCAGCGCCTTCTCAACGTTTTCCTCTTTGGTGGACAGCAGCTCCCTGATCACAGACACCAGTTTGGTGTTTTCTATCAGGGTCACGTCGCCGTCCACGCCGAACCTCAGGTTTCCCTGTGAGAAGAACAGACCGCTCTTTATTCTGACAAAACAAGTTAACGCTGACAAATATCAGGAATTTTGGACTCCTCTGCGCGAAAGCCTTATTTTCAAGTTTGGGTGTTTTTAATGCATGTAAAAACTTTTTCAAAACCCCAAAATCATCTCAGCAAAGCTCATATTTAGACGTATTAGGACTTACTCATCTTATTCATGAGAATTTCTTGAAATATTTGTTGGTACGTTACATATTATCGCCTCCATCTCTTGTTCAGCTCAGAGTTTATTTGCATCAGTGACTTCTCAGTTTGAGATTAGGAAGCAGATCTTTATTATGACACTTCCACCACCGTGCTTTTCAGGTACAAAGCTGTACTGAAAAAATCTAATCTGCACCACAAACGTCTACAATATTTAATCTGCTCAGACCCCAAAATAGTTTTGCATTGATCCTTTTGGACTACAAAGGCTTTTAATTGACCTGACTCTCATGCAGGTTAAATATTTTATGATTATAGACTTTATGAAACAAAACAAACTTTAAATTGATCTGCAAATCCAATAAAACGCTGGGATTTCTGGAGTCTGCTTTTTGCATTTGATGAATTTCCTGCGACATGAAGTCATGGAGAACCGGCCGTGTTTGAAATCTGAAGATGAAGACTTTTATAGCAATAATAAAATTTATACTGGAGACATTTATGCAACTTAAAGAAGTAGCTCTTAAAATCTTGTCATGATTGATGCGACGCACTTCGACAACAAAGAGAAGAGATTTTAAATGTAGGGAGGTTGAAAAAGGTTTCGATAAGAGCTACAAAATCTGGAACTGCTCGGATTTTTAAGTGCAATAAATAGTGCGTACTTCCTTTCTACACAGAAATGCTTAGTTTTGTTTATTTGAATCATAAAAAGCAGCATTTGGTCGAGTGCATCATTACTTATAAGCCGTGAATTAAGGATGAAGTGTTTTGTTTTTTAAAATAATCTCATGTTGTATTCAACATTTTATGACTTTCTTATATTCACTCTGAAAAATATGACAACTATGAACTGATAAGAAAACACTAAAATAAAAGGGCACGGTGTGAAGCTGGTAGGCAAACACGATAAGGAGACCTTTCCGGAGCGGGACACAGCTGGTGTAGGAACGGAGCAGGATTTGGGTTTTATTGGGGATTACCAGATGCAGGATGGTGGCCAGGATCTTGTAAACAGTCTGAATCTCGTCTGCTGTGAAACCGATCACCTTCATGGCATCGGCCACAGCTTTGAAGTCAGCGCTATCGTTGATGGAAGACTGGAGACAGAAAAAAAACAAGTTTAGGGCAAAAAAAAGGAAATTAAGCAGCCTATAAAGCAAATGTATTGTAGTCCTTCCTCTTTAAGTTATTGCAGGCAGGATATCGAGTTCAACAGTTAATTAAATCACAGTGAAGCCTTGCAGCAACAAAAACATGCGTTGCTTGGACACACGGAGCAGAAAAGCAGCACCTCGGCTGTACGGTTGGTGCTCCATGACGTCAGGTTGTTGCTGTCAAGTGGTTTTTTGCTTCTTTGCTTTTGTTCCAACTCGTTAAGTTCATGCAAAAACAACGACGTACACCAGAGGTCTGCATTAAAATGTCTTTCTAAGCGCTTCAGTCAGTGGGATTTTTTTGTTTTAAATGTGACGCTTTATATTTGTTCTCCAAATGTCAGATTTGTTTGGGTTTTTTTCCAAAACTGTGGAGAAAAATACATCTGTAAGCTTAACTGCGTTTATCAATGTGCAACTAAATTTGTCATTGCTCTGATATTTATAAAAACTTCCTCCATTTTTACAACAGATGGTGCTTCTACGGTTTCATCAGAATCAAATGAACGTTTGTGTTTGGATTTTTAAATTTAAAAGCAATAATTCTCCAAAAATACCCCACATGAATGAAGTAATAAGGACGACCACTAAGTAGGAGACATCATGAAGACCAAGGACCTCTCCACGCAGGTCAGAGACAAAGTTGTAGAGAAGAACTGATCAGGGTTTGGTTAGAAAAAATATCCTAAATCCTGACAATCCCACAGAGCTCTGTTAATCCACTGTTAGGAAATGGACAGATGTCTCCACAGCAAACCTGCCAAGAGAGGATCGTCCACCAAACCTCACAGAGACTGGAGGATCTGTCTATAGGGCGGCTAGAAGCTGCACCGAGCCGGGCTTCATGGAGGAGCAGGACGTTGATTAAAATAAAAAAGCTGGAATGGCTGGAATTTATTTCCCTGACATGTAGAAGAAGGTGCTGAGGTCAAATTAGACCAAACCTTTAAGCCAATAGGGACAAATCTAATGCATGTCATCATGCTGAGAGGACCGTTCCTACAGCATGGTGGTGGCAGCATCATGCTGAGGGCATGTTTTTATTGGCAGGGACTGGGAAAGCTGGACGGAGCAAACTACAGAGAAGTTCTTAAGATGAAAACTTGAGACTGAGAAGGAGGTCCACCTTCCAGCAGTACAGTGACCCAAAGGAGAACCAGCTCAAAGTCCTGGAACGGTCCAGTCAAAACCCAGAGCTTGGTCTGACTGAGAGTCTTCCATTGGATTTAAAGCAAGCACCCATCCAAGCTGATGGAGCTGCAGCAGTTTGGTCATGAAGGACAGACAGAAGCTCCAGCGGTCAGATGGACCAGGATCAGACGGACTTGAAGAGACCTGATGCTGTAACTGCAGCTGAAGATAACTCTATGGCAGGGGTCTCCAATCCTGGTCCTCAGGGCCACCATCCTGCATGTGTTACCTGTTTCCTGCTCCAACACACCTGATTCAGAGGTTAAATCACCTCTTCATGTTCTGCAGAAGCCTGTTAATCACCCATTGATTCAAACCAGGTGTGTTGGAGCAGAGGAACAAGTAAAACCTGCAGGATGGAGGCCCTGAGGACCAGGATTGGACACTCCTGCTGTAGAGTTTTGGGGCTAAATACAAACACACACTATTTTTCAGTTCTATACTTTTTAGAATTATTGAAACCAGTTTTTACCCATTTAAAATCATTCATCTGAAGGATTTCTTTCCCTATGATTATTACTTGTAAACTAATTAAAAACCCATTTAAAGCAACAAAACAGAAAGAATACCAGGAGGGATAAAAACCTTTGCAGCCCACTGTAAGGTGAATATGAATTACCTTAATCTGCCCTCCGACTTTGACGAAGTTGAAGGCTGTTGGTTCTTTTTGGACGTGAAGAGAACGTAGGAGGGAGTCTGGAGCTCCTCTGAGCAGCTGATGGTGAAACATGCAGGATATCTTTGTTAAAATGCCTCACACATAACTGCTGTTGGGTTATTAGTTCCAGTTTAAACGTCTGACGTTCACAAAGTCTTTTCCATCCCAAACATGAGAAGCACGAGCTGTAACCTCTTTTTTAACTTCTACTCACAGGATCAAAAGTGCTGCTGATAAATCGTGATGCAGGAGTTCAGCACTTTGCATACTGAAAGAAGATCTATTGAGTTATCTTTACGTTAATTGTTGACACAGTGAGTTTCCTTCTATAAAAATCAGCGTTTAAACTTTGATGACCTGCAGCTGCTGATTCCAGAATCTGTGTGAAACGACTGGAAGACAATCATTTCATCCAGTCCTACATATGTAAAGCTGTTCGTGACAAAACCTAGAAAATAATAAAATAAATAAGCATGCCCCTGGCAACACCGAAGGTCTAAAACACCAGGAAAGCTTTTCTAAACAAAACAAATGGTCATAGGCAAATAAATATATTTACCTGGTAGAATGAGTGGAAGCTCCTCTCCCCTTCCTGTTGGAAAATTACCCTGGACTAGTTTGGAAAATTGAAAAAAAAAAGGAATAATGCAAAAACGGTTAATTTTAATTTACTTCCTCTTACGTTGTGTTGCTCATGACTTCAACATTTTGAAAGCAGGATGAGTCCCGTGTCAAGTTAACCAAGATCCCTGGGACAACATGTCCAATAATCACAATATAATAATCATAAGTTTATCAGCTTTATTTTAAACTCACCTTCTCCAGCAGGTAGTTGTTGATGTGGCCCCCGATGGGATCCCCCTTGAAGTCGAAGTTAATGTCCATGTATTTGCCGAAGCGGCTGGAGTTGTCGTTGCGGTTGGTTTTGGCGTTTCCGAAGGCTTCCAGGACGCAGTTGGATTTTAGCAGCATGTTTTTTACTCTGTGGAGCAACAGAAAGATCCAGAAAAGTTGGAAAAAAAACTCAAATTAGAAATCTGAGTTTAAATTTAAACTCTACTATAACTTTTCCTTAATCGCGCCTGTTCAGCGTGAACATTTGCAGATAAGGAACTCTACTTAGCATATTTGATTCAACGTGTTTACTTGGATTGTCATATTTTGGATTCACTTTTCAGCCTTATCTCCTCATCTAAATTCATAAAGTTTATCTGTTGCTTTTATCTTTTTAACTAGCTAAGCAAATTACACCGCAGAATATAATAACTTGTTGTGTCATATAGTGCAATAAACTGTTTATCTAACAGCAAACGGGCGCACACACCCGCTCAGTTACATGAGACAATGACAACTTTCCTGCGCTGTAACTACAGCCTTTCATCGTCCAAGAGGGTTAGATTACAAGCAGCGATAATTAAAGAAGTACAGCAACACTTTAAATAGGATTATTGAAGCCCTGGATTATTAATACAGTGCATGTCTGAAAAGTTAAAATCTATTCTGAACTGCAGCAGTTTTTGAAACCACTCTTTGAGGAAATTCAGTGGTTTTACAACTCCAAACAAAGAAAAATCTCCTGTGTGAATAACAGCAGCTCACCTTTCAACTTCGGCCCTCTGATTAGGATTGGTAATAGCAGCTATGTATTGCATGATGTACTTGCTGGCTTCGGTCTTTCCCGCTCCACTTTCCCCTGCAATTAAAAACAAAGACAAACCATCGATAGCCCTGCAGCGGTTTGCATGCCTTTCAGCTGAAGCTGCCAGACCACAAGCGATTACATTTACTAGTTAAAACATTTGAAATTTTTACAGTCAAATGAGTCATTTTTGTGGTCTTGACTTTTTTTGAAGTCTGACGCTGTCGGCCCAGACCCATAACCAAACCCCAACTGGTGGTTTTACTTAATCAGAGCAGCTATTTCTTTGTTTTTGTTCCGTACTGGACAAAATACTGTAATACATCATACTTTCAGGAAGTCTGAGACATTATTTGCCTGACATGACATGATGTCAGGATTCAGAGGGTCTCAGTTCCTGTTATGACCACTGAGTGGTGCTTCATCCTCCATTTTTCTCCAACCTGCCAGACAGCTTGCGAGCAGACAATTTTTTTAATGGGACACAAATCATTCTCCAAGTACTTCATGTGCACAAAACAGTTTTTTCTGCCTTCTTCTCAGCTCGGTGGGCTTCCGGTGTTACCTGAGATGACGATACACGTGTCTTTGTTCCTCCTCTTCATGGCTTTGTAAGCAGCATCAGCGATGGCGAAGAGGTGGGGCGGCCTCTCGTACAGCTCACGGCCCTTGTACTGATCGATGGTGTCCCGGCCGTAAACGTTCATGGCACGGTAAGGGTTAACGGACACCACCACCTCTCCGATGTAGGAGTAGATCCTCCCCTTCTCGAACCTAAATGATCAAAAAAATAAAAAACAGGGGACATTTATTGACAAGGTACTAAAGAAAAAAGGAATATCTTCAGTATTTTTATGATTTTCATACAATTAGCATAAACACACAGTACATGTGTTTAGCATGTTCAATTGTAAGAAATAATCAAAAATATTTACACGTTTTAGACAATAAATTGTGGAATAAAATTTTAAAAAATACATCCTCAACAACAAAATATTTAACATATTCAATTCCCTTAATTTGTTTCAAACAGCATGACAAAAAATTGTATTTATTGTTGTATGCAAGCACGAAAAACCAAATATTTTGCGCTAAAAGAAAAGAAAAATCTTTGCAGAATTAAAGTAAAGACTTGATCTATATTAACCCATTATTGATCATAGTCACACTGCCCATAAACCCCAGCAACAATAAAGATAACAGCACCGGTGAAGTGCAGCTATCTTTTATTGCACCGACTCATGCAGGAAAATAATTCATTAATTTCACCAACAGGATTTAATGTTAATTTAAAATCTCAATAAAACCTGGAGCTCAATAACAGAGCAAGAAATAGGGATGGGAAGTTACTTTTGAATATCTGAAGTGTAATTAAAATGAAAAATCTGAAGACTGTCATGTAAACTTTTATTTATTTATTTATTTATTTTCAAGTAAACATTAACACGGCAAGTTGTTTCCTAAACAATGCTTTTCCAGATAAGGGATCTACTGACCAACTCCCTCCCAACAAAAAATAAAAATAAGCAATAGAAAAACTACTCTTAACATCTTTTTCTGCCTTGGTAGTTTATTTTAAAAGGGTTAGCAACAGGTAAGTAAATCATAAAGCAGTAACAGAGATTAGAACTCTTTAAGATGCTTTGTTTGCTTTTAAACAGTTTGTTTGCCGACACTCATCGTGCTAAATTAGGCATAAAAAAGGAATTAAACACGTGTTGCGAGAAGCAGGAACTTCTTAAGTTGGTTTAATGTTCAGAGTAGAGACTGGTAGGAGGACCGGGACGGGGACCAGGACTGGACCGGAGGGGACAGGGTTGTCAAATATGAGAAGTAAAAAGATTTTTTCTTATAATCCAGTCACATCCAGATATTTAATTTTCACACTTCACTTTCAAAGAACGAGCTCATGAGAAGCAGCTCATCTATTTTAACTCCATCTGCTGCATCCTGTTGGAGATTATATACGTATATACAGGTGCTGGTCATAAAATTAGAATATCATGAAAAAGTAGATTGATTTCAGTAATTCCATTTAAAAAGTGAAACTTGTATATTATATTCATACATTACATACAAACTCATATATTTCAAATGTTTATTTCGTTTAATTTTG
>NC_051446.1:24428866-24439045 GCF_001649575.2 Kryptolebias marmoratus
AAATGAAATAAACATTTGAAATATATGAGTTTGTATGTAATGTATGAATATAATATACAAGTTTCACTTTTTAAATGGAATTACTGAAATCAATCTACTTTTTCATGATATTCTAATTTTATGACCAGCACCTGTATACGCTCTATAAACTCTTTCCTGTCTCACTGAGCCTCTAACTTCTTCCTCACCATCTTTATTTCTCTGATTCTCTCTGCGTGAGGCTAGCAGACTTCCTTCCTCTCCGAACACCATCATCATCCACAGAAGAAGAATGGCTCCTTTGTTCACAGCTGCTGCCTCACAAACAAGGCTGTTTTAGCTTTTTAAACCCAAAGCACTCCTATCAACTGTGTGTAAAGTTTTTGTGATAGCAGCTTTGAAGGACTGCCAGATGACTGGGACTGTCTGAAGACTCTCCAGGAAAGGAAATCCTTTTCCTCAAAATAAAATGCTGAGTCAAGTTTTAAAAAGATGCAGCTTTTTTGCTGTGAGCTCATTTGTTGTCCTGCAGGTCTTTGACCACGACACGAAGCCGAACATTATGACGTAATCTTCATAATCTTTTAATGATCTCTGTCTTGCATTTAGGTCGCTTTTAATCCCAGAAACAAAAACAGCAAAAGGAAAATAAGAAGTGAGAAACAGGAAACAGAAACATGTATTTTAAAACGCAAAGATTAGCTCATCCTTGTGGTTGGATTTGTGTGAATGAAGTCATGCACAAACTAGCACCGTGTCTTGAGTCCATGTGTCCTGGACGAGCTGGGACAACTCGAGTATGTTGGACAGACACAACAAAGACTTCAGACTAAAACAATCCCTAAGAAAAGTTCAAACAGCCGCTGTTCAGTTTACCAGAATCTGAATAGCAAAAAGATTAAGTTGATTTTCATACTTGAAACTTCTGGACTGAAGTTATAAAGGATTTATTTGATAGTTTTGATCCACAAATGATGTAATTCACAGCAGGTTTGACATTTACTGAAGAACCAGAAGCTGCAGGTATTTCTCAAACATATATTTCCTGTCAACCACATTGTTGTGTGAATAATATCTTCACAGAAATCTGTCGCAGCGACCGTCCTTCCTTCAGCTGCGTCAGAAAAAGCTCGATTGTGTCATTTATCTCGTCGCTCAGGAGGCGGCTGTGTGCCTGCTCCATTGTTTCTGTGTCAATCGGAGGTCTTTGTCTGAGACCGTCCCCCTCCCTGCGTGGACCAGGACGGCGAGCTGTCCGCTGAACGCTGCGACGACGCTTTACATGATGGGCGGAGCACAGATAGGAAAATACACGAGCTGCTGTGAAAATATACAATTATATATCCGAATGTAGAGTTTTTAAAGGACATTTATTCCTTTACTACTTCAGATTTTCCCCAGACACAAATTTTCCAACTTTTAGTGAATTTTTGGGACTTTTTTAACATCCAAATACAAACATTTACCGTAATTTTACAGAAAATGTGTGCATGGTGGTCAGGGTTTTATTTAATAAGCTGCGCTACATTCACATTTTCTTGCCATGCCGTGCTGAAATCGAGTTATCTGAAGTTTTCATTTTCTGTGTATAAACATTTATGGATTTTTATTTTTTTTGCTTTGTTTTTTTCTTGAAAAAATGGAATATGGGGAAAAAGTCTGAAAGCACAAATGATCTTCATCCAAAACTGGGAAACAATAAAAACAATTTCCATACTTTTTAAGGCATCACAGGAAACTTGTAAATAAATGATGCAAAGTATGACTTTATCCTAGAAATTATAAATACTATAAACTACTGAGACAATAAAATACAAATGGATTATTAGTGTGTAAATAAAAACTGTTAATAAAGAAAAGAACTGCTGTTCTCATCATTTAAGATGATATTATTGAAGTAGAGATTTATAAATAAATGTCACGTTTTTCTTCAAAAACTAACTTTACCATCAGGTTACTTAATTTTACAATGTTTTAGTTTCTCTTTTAGAAATAATTTAATCAAAACACCAAACAGAAGTTATATTTATTGTTAAAGATTACCCAGAGAGCAGTCTGTCAATTCCAACCTGTGATCATTTGGATAAACGTTTACAGTTTGTTGGACCGACAGATTCATTCAAATCATTTAAATAAAGTATTTAAATTAGAATTTGAGCCAACATTTACTAGTGCATTTGTGGAAAAGGGTGGTAAAATCTGAGAATCTGTGTCTATAATTTACATAACTCATATATATATATATATATATATATATATATATATATATATATATATATATATATATATATATATATTTTTTTTTTTTTTTTTTTTTTTTTCTAAATAAGATTATGTCTAACTGGTACTTGATCCATTTCTAGGAATAATAAACAACTGATTTAAAAGAGGATTAAAGTGAGCTTCCAAAAAAGATGAAATGTGGACAGAATACATGCTAAAGTTGGGTGAATGTTTGTAATAATATTTTTGCTCCTGGGATGATTCTCCCAGTTTGTCATTGTGGTTAAGTTTGCCGTTATCTCATCTAAAAGCACAACATGACACACCATGACAGATCAGATCAGAAAAATCCCACATGAGTATCTGTAATTCCCCCACCTCTGAGTTTAGATATGTGAATGAGGTTTGAGTCTCTGCTCTGCTGTGAATTAGTCTGGATGAAGATAAAAGAGAAGAAGAGAAAACTTAATCAGTCGACTGTAACATCTGCTCCACTTTCATTCAGGAGGATTTAAACGACACGAGACGAAGATTAAAAGACGTGATTTCTTTATTACAAGTTGCTGACACAGCTGTGAGCCCGTTTCTTTAATATTCAGTGACTGAAACATTTAGATAGATGCTAAATAATGCACCAGTCCAAAAAAACATCCCTTTCATCTCCGTCCGTCCAGCTGAGAGCAACAGTATCTCTAAACCGAAACGACATGCAGGCGTGTGATTTCCTCTCCTTTAAGTCCCTGTCAGGAAGCGGGAGAGGATCGAACAGACATCGCTGTATTATTATTTTTTTATATAAAACCTTACTAAACGAATCCAGTCTGAGCTGACTGATGGATTCACTGAGTTCAAAACATTCATGAGATGAAAACAAGAAACTAGTGATTCCATGAAGCAACTTTCTGTGTTTTTGAACTCAACACTCAACTCGAATTTGCTGTATATAAAATGAAAAGTGTACAGTTTATTCACCTTTAACCTTAACGACGTGACCTTTAACGTAAGCTTTGAAAATGTTTGTTTTGATTTTGATGCCAGCAACATGATTAAAGTAAGTTGAGGCAACAAATGACTGGATGAGATGTGTTTTGCCTCAAAAAATGATTAAGATTTGGAAACAAGTCATTATCTCAGAAAGTTGAAGAATCTAAGACGACATGTTGGTTTGCTTCTGTGACTACCACCTGTGCCTCCTGACCCCTTTATTGACCTCATTCTGAACGTAAAACGGGGCATTTCTGTATTGTGGAAACTGGGAAGCGTTTCATGGATGGATGGATGGATGGATGGATGGATGGATGGATGGATGGATGGATGGATGGATGGATGGATGGATGGATGGATGGATGGATGGATGGAGGTTGTTGTACAGCCTGTTCAGAGAAGCTGGTAGAAGGTTAAAACAGACAACCAATATATTAAATTTGGAGGATTTGATCTGATGGTGTCAGACGGCTGTGGAGCCTCATTCATTCACACCCAGGCAGCAGTGAAGCTTTCACAAAAACATTTACACCTGAAACAATCCCCATTTCCTGTTTGTTCCTTTTATTAATGAGAAGCTAACAGACCAACATGCGGCGAGTTTACTGTCAGGAGGCTGTGCAGACAGAACAGCACTGATTACCAACAGTAAACAAAGATTTCATATCCAAACATTCATGTTTTCATGCTTCTGTTCATCGCAGAGGCTTTGACATGATGGAGCACCGGTGCAAATAACTTCTCAGGTCATTTTTATCAGTAACTGAAACTTAAGAGCAGCTGATTGTTGTAGCCTGATTACAGATTTTTCCCAACTTTGGTTCGTTTTTCGTCACAATCTTATACGTTTGTCAACGGCGGGAACTCTTAACCGGATGTGCTCCTCCGAAAGGTGTGAAAACTGGAAGTAGGTGGAGGAGCAAATCCATAAAAAAAGAAGGTTAACTCAACAAAGACGCTGTTTCAGCATCAGCTGACAGGAAAAAGGACGACATCTGGAAAAGGTCAAAGAATGGCAACAATCAGCGCAGAATGGTTGTGATCTTCCGACCCTGAAGCAGCCCGACATTAAAAACACATGATTCTGTAATAAAAACTCCACACGGAAAACCTCTGATTTGAAGTTAATGTTTGCATTTACAGACAGAAACTGAAAGCCAAAAATTATCTGTATTTTTGTTTATTTCCTTATGATTGCCTCCAGTTCTGACCTGTCCCCTGCTGGAAACATCTGGATGATTAATATGTCAAAAAAACAAAACAGCTGAGTCAGGAAGTTAATATTAGCTTTGAAAATAACGGGTGCACAACTGGAGCCCAAACAGATCAGGGTGTGGTTTCCTCGGGCACGCTGCTAGTCTGCGTTTTTTGGCAAAAATCCCACGTCCCATGTGCCATCCAAAACAAACTAATAAAGGCAGCAGGTACGATGTGTTCAATGTTTCTTTTATCATCAGAATCTTACATTTTGAAAAGCAAAATGGATAAATGGTCACATAATTCAGATACTGTGCACAAAAACATGTTTTTTTTACTTTTAGGTGACTTTTTAAACAATGTCTGGTGTTTTAAATCTATCCTGCCCTAAAAATATCAGAATAATCCAGATAACTGACACAGGCTGGTGAACAAATGCAGTCCATGTAAACATACACGTCACTCTCCCCTCAGAATTACAGAGCAAAGCTGAACACAACCACCGGCTCCAATCTTGTTTGGGTGGGTCTATTTTATGGTCAAGTCAGGGAGGAGCACGAGCGAATTAGAACATTTTCTCACCAACACGTCTCCATCTCCCCAGGAAAAAAAAAAGCCCAGTGTGACTGGAATACTGACGTGGAAAAAAGCCACTCTCGGAGTGAGGATGGACATACTGTTATTAATGTTTGAAGAGCACTAATCTGTCTCCATAAAGTCAAACTCTGTTTTCTGCTGCTTATCCGTGGTTAGGTCGGCCAGGCAACAGGTCCAGGAGGGAAACCCAGACATCCCTCTAAGCAGCGACACTCTCCAGCTCCTCCTGGGGGATCCCAAGGATCCCAGACCAGAGGGAATGCATAATCGCTACAGCGAATTCTGCGTCTACCCCAGGGTCTCCTCTCAGTGGGAGAGGGAGGCACCCAGGAGGGATCCTAATCAGATGCCTGAACCCCTTAACTGATTTATTCACTAATCCGAGCTCCTCCCGGATGACAGAGCTCCTCGTTCTATCTCCAAGGCTGAGCCCAGACACCCAACGGAGGAAGCTTGTATCCAGGATGTTCTTCCTTCAATAATGATCCACATCTCAGAACCACAGGTGACCTTTACCTTTCTGATCAGCTTTTTCTTCACCCCTGAACGGACTGGAGTAACACACACAATACTGCAGATGAGCCCCCGATCCATTGATCTATCTCCTGCTCCATCCTAACATCACTTGTGAACAAGACTACCTGATACTAGAACTCCTCCATTTAAGGCAAAGGCTCATCCCCGACCCGGAGGGGGCATTCCACATTTTTCCGGTAGAGAACCATAACCTCAGACTTGGAGGAGCCAACACTCATCCTGGCTGCTTCACACTCAGCTGCGAACCAACCCAGTGCACGCTAAAGGTCATGGCCTGAAGATGCCAACAGAACCACATCATCTGTAAAAAGCAGAGAGAAGACCCTGACGTTCCTAAATTAGACACGACTGCCTTGAGAGATAAGGGACAACCCTGGCAGAGTCCAACCCAAACTAGTAACTAGTGCTAAGAATTGTCCCTTTTCCACTGGCTCTAATTCAGAAGTCCCGCTCTACTCCACTCTACTCAGCTCTGGATGATCTCCGCCGGAGATTTCAGGCTTTACAGCGCCTTCAGCTGGGGGACAGACGGCATAAATGTTGCAGGGTAAGCTAACGCTGTTGTTTATATTCCTACCGTTCACTCTTTATGCTTGCATCTGGTCACACCCACGATCAATGAGTGAACAGGAGCCAAGCTTGCATCAGCCACGAAAGCAGGGCCGGCCTTGAAAAAATCCCGGTGGAAACGTGTGCAAAGCAAGCCGAGTAGAGTGGAGCCGGGACCTTTAGAGCCGGTAGAAAAGGGGCAAATGTGACCACAGCTCAGGGACCCCATACTCCCGTAGAAACCCCCACAGAACCCCTTAGGTAACAGTAATAAGTAATCAGCCTTATCCAGATCCACAAAACAACTTAACAACTCTGCAAGGGTGAAGATCTGGTCCACTGTCCCACAACCAGGATGAAAGGTTTGACAATCGGCCGGAGCCTCCCTTTCAACCCCTGGAGGAAACTTTCCCTGTTGCCAAATCCTTTGAGTTTAAGTAGCCATACCAGTATTTCTGTTCACATTTTAAAATGTTCTCCTCAGATGTTGTGTTTGTTATTACATGGTTTATAAGGTTCCCTTCCATTAATCTGAGAAACAAAATAAAGACAAAGTTGAGACCAGGTAATGCTGACATCAGTTAAACACATTTGGACAGATAGTCCTACATTTTGCACTTTTTAAAATAACTGGGACATCTTTAGCTCTTGGAACGATCACACAAAATGTAGGAGAATGAATAAGTGATGGAGGCGAGATCTAAAACGGGATTCACAAAAGAAAAAAAATATTGGCAAAGATCTAGGTTTTAAGAAGTGTCTAAACCGTTTCCGATAAGGTGAAATATGTGGCCCACATTAGCTCAGTTGGCACGTGTTATCCATGTGAGCGCGAGCGCCACGTTCAGGAATTATGAAGAGCAGGGAGATAATCTGAGTCTGTTCCACTTTTATCACATCGCTGCTCTTGTTTAGAGAAACAGCAGAATTATTCCAAGCTTATCTGAACAGCTGCGGTCAAGGGTAAATCCTGACTGAAAGAATATACGTATTTTTAGCAGCATATACGGCAACAGATCATCTGATTCTGTTCGTTTTAGCTGCATGTCTTGAGTCGATTCAGAGCAAAGTTATTGCAAGCAAATGTGCAAAAATCCTCTGGTTTAACAGTTTTTATGCATTTATTTTTTTACTGATAATGTATATTAATATGATGACATAACAGGTGGAATTTCTTTCTTACAGTTTCATATAAGAGGGATTTGTGTGGGGGTATAATTTATAAGAAACTACAAGTCTTACGCTACAAATGTAATGATATTTTTGAAGTAAATACAGTGACGATATAAACTATTAGTTCCTCTTTTCTATCATAGAGGTCATTCCTTTAAGACCTGTCAGAAGGTTGCATTTATATTCTATTAATCTGATTTAAATCTTACTCTAAACAAGATATTTTCCTATAATCATAATTTCCTGACTACCTTAACCAGATTATGGTCATAGTTGGAGTCGTCACGTTAAGATGCGAGGAGTGTTTTGATGTTAATCCCAAACTGTGGATATGTATACACCCTAATCTCACAGCTGGACACGACATCCATCCATCGTTCTGCTTTTTGACGGATGTCCTCACTTTCAACAGAGTCAGACCAGAACCTGAAGGATGCTGCCTTACATTCATAAATATCTAAATGTGGGAGGAAACTTTTCTAGTTTATGTAGGAGATTTTTGTTTATATGTCTAATGTGCCAGTAACCAGGGCCCCATGACTGAGGAAAAATCGAAATCACTAAATTAGACGTTCAAGGTAGAACTGAATGTAAAACAAGGAATGCTGGGGAACCAGTTTTCATACCAATCCATGTGTTTTTCCACAGTTCACAACATGAGAAACTGCACTTTTATTTCACAAAAGGAAAACCTTTAATTCCTCTCATATAAAACACGTGAGGTCAGAGCTTTAAGAGCCCTTTCCCTAATTTTTTAATCAGAATTTTTTGTAGCAAAGTTAACATTTTGATAAATTCACTTGGTTCAAACTTTGCTGCTGGACGTTTTCAAAAGGCCTTATAGATGACAGAAAGTGGATTTTAGTGTCAAGAAAACCTGTTATGTTATTCAGTCAAATCTTATGTTGTGAGCAAAAACTTAGTGATCTGTTTCACCTAATAAATGAAAAGTAATTTGGAATAATTACCATCTGAAAGCACCCTGCTTTAACCGAAAGACGGCCACAAGGACGTGCCGGATACCAAACTGCTTCATTCCTTCAGATTTTACGTGACTATGCAACGTGTCCTTGATAATAGCTGCTGTTTTAAAAGTGTATATGGTGGATTAGAATAGAGATAAAACAGAACAAAGCCTAAAACCATGGCTCCAAAAACTAAACTAAAACATTCAATTTAAAACGCTGTTAAACTCTGCTCAGGTATGGGTTTAAAAAACAAAACAAAGTTGGACTCGGGACCAAACAGTGGGTCTAGAGATGATCTCCAGACGTCAAATAAAATTTAGAAGCAATTGCTAACAGCATATTTTTGATAACTGTTGTAAAAATAAAAAACAGAAGTCATTATTGCATAAAAATAACACTTTTCAAAGCCGTTTGTTGTCATTGAACCAGCAACAGTTGAGGTTGAGAATCGAATCCCAAAAAAACAAACAAGTATTACCTCAAAACTGTTTGCCAAGATAAAAACATTTAAGCTGAAGTTTTTAAAGCTTGGCCTATAATCTTTAGGACATAAAACCCTCCTGTTTTTCTGACACAGACAGCAATTACACAATGCCTCCAGGTATGAAGGATATTTGCACTAAAAGGCATGAAAAGAAAATATTATAGACGGAACAAGTTCGTACAGGATCGGTGTTTATGCTAAATCTCTGTCCTGTGAATCAGATAAATAAGTGAAAAACAGTTTGGTGAAAATAAAGAGTAGCTGAGGATAAAAAAATGGGTGTTTGTGATGTCTAATCTTCACTTTAACACTTCGTGACGACAGCTACTCTGAGCTCGGTGCTGAAATTTATCAAGGAGGACACTTTTGTGACTCCAACAGAAATCAGTCAGACGTGTTGCTCTTCACCCCTCTTAAGTGTGACAGGCTTTCTCCACGGTCTGAGGTCGGCAGACATCTGGGCTCTGCATTAGGGGATTTTCCGCTGCTTTCTTTGTAAAGCCCGCTTAGCGCTAAACGGCAGAACTCAAACTGTCTGCAGTAGTCAGAACCCATCAACACATCCACCCTGCCGCCAGCCCACAGCACTCTTATGCCAAAATTAGAGGAGTTAGGTCTTCTGCTACCTGAGGAGGATTTCCAGCAACAAGTCTGGATTTTATCTGATCCATAACAAAGAATCCAGCTGTAAGACATGAACACGACAAACTTTTCTGTCTTCAGTGATGCTGTGTTGTCCAACCATGATAACCCAGCAGCTGTCTTAAATAAGTCAGCTTCAGGTGTTCTGAAGAAAATAAAAGTTACCCCGGGTGTGCTGCAAACACAAACCAAACAGATGCACTTAGAGTTCCCGTTGTCCTGCAGGATGTTTTTTGTTCGGCTGGCAGCTCTGCTGGAAATGGGAGTTGTGCAGATCAGGTGGCTGACCTTTCTTTTCCAGGTTCCCCACAGCTGTCCACCACACCCTCTACAGGATAACCCATCATAATAAATTCCCTTTTGAAGAAAAATTGAGTAACTGCCAATGTATTTGTAGCACGTTGGTGCTTAAAGTCCCTATAATAGATAACAAAAAGACACAATGCAAACAAAAGCTTGTTAAATGTGTCTGTAAAAGCCCACTGGAAGCATTCCAGCTCATATTGTCAGAATACACTGGGTCACTCTGAAGCTGTGAGGTGATACGATGTGGTGAAAGTGAGGATCAGGACTCTGCAGGTCCAACAGGTAACAAGGAAAACAGGGAACGACATCACAGCAGCCCGGGACTCACAAATATATGACACAATGTTTTAAAACAACAAAAAGATATTATTGTGAATCTTCTGAGTCACACGCAAGAGATTACTAAACATGATGACACACAAGCTTATCCCGAAAACATGACTAAGACTCTACTTCTGTTAGTCAGACGAGGTTAGAGGATATATGGTGTGTGAACGCATTGTGTCCTGTGTGTGTGTGTGTGTGTGTGTGTGTGTGTGG
>NC_051446.1:24439073-24484227 GCF_001649575.2 Kryptolebias marmoratus
GGGGGGGGCTTGACTAGGCTGCAGGGAGTTTTTGTTGGGGTGTAATGTTGCAGACAGAGGATGAGGTTGCTTCTTAAATGATGAGGCGATTTACATGCAACGCCTGACAACTTTAAACTCCACGTGAAACAGCTTCAGGGGTTCCAGGCCGGTGGATCACAGAATCATACAAAACGAAGATATTTAATAAAAGTTAAAACCTTACCGGACAGAGTTGCATTCCTTAGGGCCTGAACCTCAATCTAGTGCTTTTTCAATAAAAGTCATGGTGGATAAAAATGATCTTTTGGACCCCGATCATGGCTGTTTAAGAGTTTTTGTAATAAAATTTAACATTTTTGGGACTCTACTGTTTATGTCTTTTGGGACATTTGCACTAAATCAATATTTTGATGCTCTCTGCTGAAAATTTGGATTGTTGAAAGTTGATATTATCCTCAGCTGAGATTTAAAAGTCATTTTTTAAAGCTTAAACTTACTTATGAACACAGAAACCGAACATTTAAAGGCAGTTTTTAAACTCAAAACAGTTTGTAAAATTATATTGCAGTCAACAGATTTGTGTTATTTGTGTGTCTGATTTCCTTCTCACACCTACACGGATAAAAGAATAAGTTGAATTACAGTCTCTAAGTGTTTTGCAAAACTGTCACAACAGATGAGCAGATTTGCCTGTTGAATAAGCCGCCAGTGAAATCACCAACATGCAAAAACCAACAGGACTTAAAGGCGTCATGCCACAACCTGATTTACTGCAAACACAAGCAATCAAACTAATCTTCAAGAAATATTTCATTTTCTCAGATATTATGATATATAAGGGATAATTTTACATATTTTTGCAGATTTTGATGCTTCCATGTGTCATTTAGCTCTTGCAAACACAATTTAAATGTAAACAATTACCAGAAAGCAATATTTGATCAGTCAGTTTATCTCTACATTATAAAGCTTATTAAACTGAATATCTTTCAGTCCTAAAATATAACAACAAACCTAAAACTCTTCCAGCTTTTCCAGATCATGCACCAATCACTGCATGTTATTTTTGCTTTGCTGAGGCTTTAAGGACACCTCCTGCTGAAATAAAAAATAACAATTACGTTCACAAAAAATCTGAAATGAATAAATTTATGAAAGTCTGATTCTCCGTTTGTCCCACCGCAGAAAGAAAGTGAGGTTTCAGAGAAAACTGTAAGGCAGCAGCTAACTGTAGTGTGAAAAAAAAGCCTAGAAACTGGTTATGAAGGGCTGGACTAAAGACCCAATCCTGGCTCTGCCAGCTCTGTCCACAAATGAGACGTCTGAGAGCTGGGAGCCTATTTTAGAGAGAATAAAGCTGTGCAGGCTCGGCCCCCTGTTTATGCAGGGATTGTAATGTGTTTCAGATTACAGCTGGTTGTAAGGACATTCTTGTGGTGAGACCAGACTGTTCACTGCCGGGTTGCAGGCGGGTGGCTCGACGAGGCGTTTCTCACTCAGCCTTCTATGAATCCGTCGGCTCGTTTTCCTCTTCAGTCACAAGAAATCTCTCTGCGAGGCTGCCGGCCGGCCGGAAACCTACTCTGTTTTATACTACGCCTGCATACTTTGGGCTATTTTAACCATTCATATAAGACAACTTTCAGCTCAGGAGATGGGTGCGATGCTTTTGTACTGTTGTATTTTCCCCATAGAAATCCATCAGTTTCTTTCAAACACTGGCTCTGTTTTTTGTCTTCTTAGGCTACTTTTAGCTCGCCATGTCCTACGTTTAGTTTTTGCTACTTTAAGGCAGCCTGTTGCTACATTTAGCTTTGAGCTAGCATTTTTCTAATTTTAGATTTATGAATTCAGTTGTAGTGGAGTCACTCACTCTGCATTTTACAGAATTTTAACTGCATAATTGAGCAAAAAGCAAAGCAGGGGTTGTTATCTTAGTAATCATCTATAAATATTACAGTCAGCGACCGCTGCAAGGAAGGGAAAGACTTTAATAAGCAGCTTGGGATTAAATATTCTTAGAAGCATCTGCTGCATGCTATCACCACTTTCATCTTTGCTGCGGGGTAAGTCAGGAACGTGCGTTCTACAAGCGGACTTTGGTTTTATTACACAGGAGTGAACAAAATCATAAAAGAGTAAATAAAGAGATCAAACCCTCCATCTGTTACTGTGCCTGATGTAAGGGTCAGAAACAGAAAAGCAGGCTTATTTACTGCACTTTAACCTTTAACCTTGGATTTATCTCCCTGCAGGTTTGGTCCCTTGTTTATTTAGCAGGATAAATAGAGGCAGAGTTACCTTTCTTCCTCACTGCACCACACCTCTTTACACCAGCAGTAAAACAGGAAACCCACTGATCCTTTAACGCCGGATGAACACAGTTTGCCAGGTAAATTTAAAGGTCAAATCAAGAAAACACCAGAAACAGAGAAATAACTAGAACAGATATAAGACCACGTGTCTGAGAAACCCCCTCCCCATTTTGGAACCAGAGCTGTACAACAAGCTGAACCAGAATCCAGGAAACAATGAAATGCAAGAAGCAAAGCGAAGGGAAATGCCATGCTTTCCTGCTCTGCTGGCCTGCTCCGTATTATTAGAGACTTCCTGCTCAAAGTCCTCTTTAACTCCTCATGGATGGGTTCAAAGGTCAAATCACTCAGGGAGCGTCTGAAGCACAAAAACAGGAGCCTTTAAAGTTAACGTTCTCTCACAGTTTGTAAAGCTACTCACTTCAGGTTGAATATTATAATATATAATATTATAGCTAAATGTGTACATGTTGGACCGTGTTATGGATTTATCTGGCTTTTAGGCCGTACTTCTGTTTAGGTACAGGCTCTGTTCTGCACAGGAATAAACAAAACAAAGCGTTGTAACCAGACTTATCAGCTACTCGTTTCGTTAAGGGGGGAAAAGGGGGAAAGCCACTTCTAATTATTTAGGAAAACAGCCGTTTTGAAGGAATTTGTTCCTGGATTCCTGGTGAGAAACCAAACAATGCTGCCTTAAAAAGACATTTCAAACGTCTGACAGGAAGCTGGGAACCGTCACTCAGTCAGACCTCCTATTTTTCCTCCAACATCCTCATTTCTTCTCTTTTACTCGTCTTCAGGCAACTTCAACGTGTGGCTCATGTTTTTATAATCACCCACCGGCGATAATGTTTCTGCCACTGTCTGTGTGCCTGTTAGCAAAATATCTCATGAACCGCTGAACGAAATTTTACGAATCCTACAGAAAGCAGTCAGTGGATGCATCTAGCTGATTGACTTCTGGAGGCAACCAGATTTAAGATGGTTATTTCTCAGCCAGTTTTACAGACACTGACCTGACATTTGGTCTGGTAGTAGCTGAGAGTGATCCCAGCACACATATTCTGAGTTCTGACAGATTGCACGAGATCTTCGTTTAAAATTTAGCCAATAAGTTTTGGAGTCAACACTGTCTGTTACTAAAATATCTGTGCTAAACCTGGGGGGGAATTTTCTACATTTAAATATCCAAAAACATAAATATATGAAACACGAGAACAAAACTGACTTCTTTTTCTTTCAGCTGTTCTCCTCCTCCTCTAACTCTGTCCTCTGTCCTCCAACTGCCTCCATGTCCTCTCCAACATCCTTCTGTCCCTCCTCTGCACATGTCCAATCCTTCAACCTGTGCTGGACCTCTGATGACCTCATCCCTAATCCTGTCCATTCTCGTCCCTCGACACTTCCTGTTCTGTCTCCAAACCGTCCAACATGGCTGCTCTCACCTTTGACCTTTGCTGCCTTCCTTTTGGCACAGATCACTCCTGAAACTTTTCTCCGTCCTGCCTGGACTCTCTTCTTCAGCTCATTCTGAGGTTTCCATCTGTGTGTCCTGTGTTTTTGAATATTTTACTTTTGTTTTAACTTGTTTCAATAAACTCCCCACCGGCCCCAGTGATCGTATCACTGTGTGATAGAGGAAACAAGCCCCTGTGTCGACCATTTATTATTATTTTGTCTGTATTTTAATGATTTATAGAGTTTATGTGAAACAGTAAAGAGGTGGACGTGTGGAGCGGGGTGTCCACACCTCAGGAGGAGGACTCAGGTCTCCGATACAAAACACTGTGTTTGGCCAAGAAGTCTTTTCTGCTCGCAGATTTCCCAAGACTCCACAAGTATTTGAACTTTTATCTTTCCAGGCATCTCTACAAAAAGACCGGGCATTTACTGGGCTCTATTTTGAGAACGGTACGCTCAATGGAACAGGCCGCAAAGTTCAACTTCAAGTCAAACAAAGTAAATGTCAGCCTGAACAACCATGTCTGGCCATGAGCAACCTTTTCCAAATTACGCCCTAATTGCTGCCACAGGGGGATATGATCAGCAGCCTGACATGGCAGCTCTTTAATAACAGTAAAAATCCCCTGTTCACCAGAGAAATTCACTGAGCTGCTAGTTGGACCAGAGCAAAATGAGAACCCACTGAAGCATTTTGATCCACTTCAAACAGAACTATTTTGTGTTTTTAAGAGCGAACAGCAGCTGGAAACCTGTCGGAGCACAGAAGCCCACCACCAGGGGTTAAGTGAGCTGAACTTTGTTGTGAGGATAAAACACACGCAGCAGATGTGCTCCAGACGGTCTTGTTTTGGATGCCAGCACCAGAACAAACGATGAGATGCCCTCCGTAAGCGGTTCGCTCCAATTCGAACCCACCGAGGCTTGCTTCCATGAACGAACACACGCTGAGACTACAGGGAACGCAGCAGAAAGGAAGTGCTCCTGGCCGGTCACACCCTCTACAAATAACAATCTCCACATGCCACCTCCGGCCCGAGCAGCGTAGCTGGAGGGAAAACAAACAGGCAAGAAAATAAGGAGGGTTGGGGGGTAAACAAGGCTCGGTGCTGTCTGGTTCCTCCCAGGTCTTCTTGCCTGGCTGCCACGGCTACTGTTCACGCCACAGACGCTGATCTAATTTAAATGGTATGGCTGTGAAAACGATGCTAACCAGAGCGGCCGGGTTCTTTTTAAACACATGTTCACTTGTGCACACTCTGCGGAGAACTTCTTTAGTTTCACGTTTGCACATTTAAAGTTGAGATTACCCGATTAAATGAAAGTAAATTTAAAAAATGAAGCAACATTAAAAGTCTTAATCCCAAGAAATCCTGTTACAAAAAAAAGCTTAGCATTAGTTTAGTCAGTGTTTTGTTGAGAAATGACGGATGGATTTTAGTCACATCATGTGTACGATCTCATGCAACAAATTTTATCTCATTATAGGTAAAATTCACAAAGTTTGAGCCATTTTTCTACAACCTAAAGTTGTGGCGGCCATGTTGAACGGCTCCAAAAGCTTAATCAGTTGTAGACAAACAGCCAATAGTTACTTTACTGTAATCTGTCCAGTTGGATCCTGAGATATTTTGCCAACAATTATTGGACTCAAACTTGTCTGTTTGTTCACAAAACATCTATGGATCAACGCAACTCAAAATGGCCGCCACAGCTAATCCACTACACTAATTATATGACAAGACACAGCTAAACGAAGCCAACAAAGAAAAACCTAATCTGTCATTTATACAGATATTGAGCTAAAGTTTGGTTAATTATTAAACAGTTTTATTATTTTTATTAATGCTGCAGCAAGTTTTAATGAAACAAATGGGACGTTTATGAAGCTGGTTGCCAGGTGCTGCTGAAAAAGACACTAAGAGCTCTTAAATGACATCAGGGATCAGTTTGCACTTTCATCACAGATGGCAGAGGCGAGGAAGCCGATTCCCATCTGAAACGTAACGCTCCTCCCTTCATTCGCACTGACACGAGCGACAGAAACAGGAAAGTCTGCGCGGCCAGGGCGGAGCCTCAACAAACATTTCAAGGAGACTTTACCGGTTAGATCAGGAAACTTCAAAGTGAACGTGCGTCCAACCTGAAACAATCAGTTCAGGTCAGGTCAGGCGAGGCAGGCAGACTTCTTTTCATTCATTACGTCTATTGGGGGCGGGGCTATGGGCGGGGCTCACAGGGCCTAGACACACCCACTTTTGGCAAAAAGAGGTTTCTTTGTTTACACTTAAATAAAACAATAAATGGGCTATCAATTAAACAACCTCACTGACTGATTTCCATACTAATTCTGATTTAGGAAACTTATATTAAAGATTTCTTATATAAGTAAATAAAGACGCAGAATTCTTTTCATCATCTCAAGATTTTTTACTTCTGTTTTTACGAGACAGCTGCAAAATGGAGTTTTTGGTCTGACACAAAGGGATTTTTAAACACCTAATAAATTTATAGTTCATATTTTAAATTACTTTTACACAGAACACCAGCGGATTTGATCAGCACTTCCTTTTCTGTCCTGGAAAGTGCCTTCAGTGGTGTTGCTCTACAAACTCTTTTTTTTTTTATTAATAAAAGTTAAAAACTAACTGATGACTTATTATGCTAACCACTTAATAAAGGCAGCATACTCATTAAACAACATTTGCTGAAGGTTTCAAGGCAATTTTCTCAAAAGAACTGAAGAAATAACTCCAACTGTTTTGTAACCGGTTACAACTTTTCACAATTTAAGGACTTAAATTAATCCAGAATTTTGGATTTTAAAATGTTTTAAACAGGTACTTATTACAAAGTATAAAATAAAAGATAAAAAATGTTACCCTGGACTACAATAAATAGTGCAGTTTCAAAAGCGTTTACTCCAGTAGTTTTCCAGAGATAGTGACTGTAATTCTGTAATGCGGGTCCACGCTCAATGTAAACAAAACACTCAGCTGGCCGTAGTCTGTGAATGTAAACAAATGTAGCCAGTAAGTTTAATGTTTGACATGTTTTCAGTCACTTCGGCTGTTTCCGCAGGTAAACACACCTGGTTGCTCATAAATTTTAATAATTTAGGTTTATATTAACCATCGATGTGAGAACTTCTTTTTGTCTCCATTCTTTGTGAGTTTGAAATGATTAACTTGAATTTGTTTAAATCAGGATGCATGATCTTGGTGTCGCTTGCTTTTAAAAAGTTTCAGCCTCATTATTGTGTGAACGCTGAGTCAGTGTTTTCTGTTTACAGTTCCTTCCATGTGTTGTTTGGACTGGAATTAGTCCAGCATACTTTTTACCCATTTATATATCAAAATGCTCAGCTCATTGAGGACATTACAGAAATGTATTTGGGGTTTTGTAACTTTTAGGCTTCTTAAAATATTTACAATCCCCCCCCCATTGAAATGCATGGAGAACACTGCGCTGTTCAGCAAACTTGCTTCAGTTTTAGCAACTGTTTTGCAAATTTTAGCTCATTTTAGCTTCTGTGCTGAACAGCGCTCACCTGTGCCGTGTTTAAACGTTAACAGATTCCTTTACAAATTAACTCAAAGTTGTTTGCATTTAACTACAACTTCTCTGGTTTGTTTTACAATCATTTTTTTGGTTGCGTGTTGACAGAAACAAGCCTCACTGTTGAGGGAAAACAGGTCCAACAAACAGGTAAAAGCTGCTCTTTTACAACCTGTGCTCATTTTGGTGGCCCACCCACTTTCAGACACCTCTGACTACGCCCCTGGATCCTTTCCAAACACCTGTTGAATGACAACTCCTAAAGGTGTTTACAGCACATGTCTATAAAGGAACAAACTAAACTGTAGCAAACTCTACAAACTCTAAAGTCACCTGAAAGGCTCCAGAAGAGGTGAGTAATGACGGAGGCTTACCTGAGCTTTAAGTTGGCCATAAACTCTTCCATTGACACGTTGTCCAGAAGCACAAAGTCAGCCTTTCCAAACTCCAGGCTCTCGTGCTCTGCCATCTTGTTTGCTGGTTTTTAAATGTATCTACTTTTAATTTTAAAGTGTCAATAAAGAGGTGAACGTCGGCTGCGTCTCCGCTCCTCTCCTCAGAACATCTCGACTCGCCTGGAAACTTCAGCCATGGCTGACAACTTTTACAGAAAACTCCCCGCAAACCTCGCTTTCCTGTCTTAAATGAGAGTTTCACTCCCCCCCACGGAGAAATGTCCTCATGCCCGTCCGAAGCTCCCTGTCCCCGGTCCCGTTACAGCCGCCTCACCTCGCCGTTTCCTTTCGCGTTTCTTCTGCCCCTCGGACCGGCCGTCCACCAATCAGATGTGAGCATGCGCTCCCAAGCCCCGCCCCCTCCCTTCCCCCTGCGCAGAGGTGTGGGTCAGGGGCTGTGTCAGCCGAAAAGCATCGCAAATATTTCTAAAAGCACCGCAGATTCACTGCCTTTCTGACGCATATTTCGGCGATGACGAGGCCACCGTGAAAGAAAAACATGTTATTACTTTTAATGGCGCCTTCTGCTACCATAAAAGGAAAAATGGAGCTCAGTAGGATTTATTTTCAATGGGATAAATAAATGAAAAATAAAGCTCCTGAATCTGAAGGATTCTCCTTAAACGTTAGGGTTTATATTATAGTTTGATGTCCACAAACCTGAATGGGTTCTTCTGTTTGAAGCCCAGCAGACTCACGCTGATGTTAGTGCGCCATCTTGTGTAAAACAGATGAAACTGCAGTTTCCAACACTTTAAAGGGGAAATTAAGTGTTTTGAAGGTAACATAAATCAAAAGAAAGTCATAGAAGGTGCTTATTTCCAGAGTCTCTCATTTATACTTGCTTAAAATAATAATCAAAGAGTTTAAAAGTTACTCGGGTCTCTTCATCATTTTCTGTGATCACGCTGAAGTGTGACGTATCAAGAACCAAAAAGGAATAAAAAACAAGGCAGGAAATAATAAATACAGGTGGTGTGTGTGTGTGTGGGGGGGGGGGGGCTTCTGAAGGACCAGAAGGTTTGATGGATGTTCGTTTAAAATTACAACCCAGAGTCTGAAGGCTGACTGCAGAGAACGTTCTGAAGAGGAGAATCTGAGATATAAACCTTCAACAGGAGAACCACCGCCTGGAGGACCAGCGCCGGTCTCCTCCACCTGTCGGATCAACGCCAGCCTCCTCCCGCTGTCGGATCAACGCCAGCCTCCTCCCGCTGTCGGATCAACGCCAGCCTCCTCCCGCTGTCGGATCAGCGTCGGCCTCCTCCTGCCTCTTGGACCGGCACCGGCCTCCTCCACCTGTCCGAACGACACCAGCCTCCTCCCGCTGTCCGACCAGCGCCGGCCTCCTCCCGCTGTCCGAAGGTGAAACTCCGCGCAGACTGTGTGACATCATCGTAAAGCTTGGGGGTTCCTCTGGTGAAACGTGGGGCTCCAGTTCCCGACAGCATCACTCCAGATTAAATACTAAACGCTGACAGGAAATCTCCTCAGCGTCCTGCAGCAGTCTGCCACTGCTGGCCCCGCCTCCTTCTACGTCACCAAGGTAGAAGGTCTGTTGTTAAAACCAAAAACTTTAAACTGTTTTGTCTTTCTTTGACAAAAGGGTGTTTTTTAAAGGTAATTCATTGTTTTGGCATTTAAAATACTGAAAATATCCACAGTGATGACCTGAAATCTGAAACAAAAATATGTTTGTCACAGAAAATCCACAAACTGGAATACAACAGCTTATTGTGTTCCTATTTCCTTTAAAAATGCTTGAAACATTTAAAGTTTATATTACTTTTAAAACAGAAGCTGCAAAAAGATAAGTTTTAATCCTAAACTGCTGTAGTTTAATCTGGTAAAAAAAAAAAAAAAGTGGAACTAAATGTGACTTAAATGTAAGACTTTTTACATATATTTGATTTTAGAATATTGTAATGTTTCATTCTTACTTTAAGTTCAGTATCTAATAGACCCAAGCAGAGTTCTGTGAGTGCAACATAAAACTTTAGTTGTGTAACGGGTTATTGGTCCATCTGCCTTCTGGTTTTATAATCAACAAACGGAGCTCACAGTCACAGAATTAGCATTTTTCTGAGCAACAAAGATACTCAGAGTGAAGATGCCATCTGGGAACAACAAGAGTTACACAACAGTTATGTAAAAAAAAGACTTTTATAGTTTCTAATTGATGAATATACCTGAGGTTGTCCCATTCTGTCTGTTCAACAGTCCTGGATGGGAGCAAATCCTTTCCAGAGGCACTAATGCACCCCCATACCATCAGAGAGGCAGGCTGACCTCAGAACAGTTCTCCTCTTTGGTCCAGAGGAGACACATCTGTTCACATCTGGCTTCTTCTTTGCCTGATAGAGCTTTAAGCAGCATTTGTGGACGGCATGGTGAACTGGGTTTACAGACGATGATCTGTGGAAGTGTTCCAGAACCAGCCTTGACCTTTGACCTCAGAGATTTCTATAGATTCTTCAAATATGTTGATGATATTTTGAACCTTAGATGGTTAGATGTGGTTGTTTGCAGAACCTCTGCGCATCTTTACTTCTAAAATGCTCTTTTTATACCCATCCTCTTACTGACATGTTAAAAATAAAACAAATTTATTGCTAAATGCTCCTCCTCTTTTTCATACCACTTACTTTTACAGCTTTTTGTTGCCCCCGTCCAACTGTTTTGAGATGTGTTGCTGCCATAAAATTCAAAATTACCTTATTTTAAAACAATAAGAACAATTTCTGAAACATTTGATGTTTACTATGTTCTATTGTGAATAAGATATGGGTTTATGAGATTTACAAATCATTGCAATCTGTCCCAACTTCTTCTGAAAACATGTAAGTTTTAGATTGTTTGACTTCACTTGAAATTGATTTTTCTCTCATTTTTGTTTCAAATCTTATGTGCTTTAAAGAGGAAAAGGCTTGAATGGTTTAGATTTAGACCATCTTCTTATTGTTTCCTTTCAATGGGTCAAAACATCTCATATGTAGGGAATTCTGCAGCCATATAAACTGACCACTAGAGGACGACAGTGGGAAACAAATTTGCGTTTGCTTGTTGCGTTTTAGTCTGATTTTATAATAAACACCGCTGTAGGAGCAGGAAGAAAGCTTGAGCTTTAACTTCCACCACTGAAAGAACCCGGGTCTGTCTTACAGAGCACGTCTATGGTAAAAACAACAAGCTCTTCGTGGAAATCTGGGGCAGCGTTTCCTCTCTCACAGCTGATGTCTGACAGCTGTAATGATGTGATGGAGACATGATGACGTCATCGCATCAGCTGCAGGATCACACTGAGGTTGTTTATCGTCTCATATAAACACACAATCATTATTTGACCTTTCACCTTTCCAGTCTGTGTTTTACGTTCAACTTGTTGTTGATCCTAAACTTGTTGATGTTCCTAAAGTGGAAACTGTTGCCATAATTCAAAGGTTAATGTTAAAGTCTGTTTGGTTTGAATCGTATTGTTTTACTGGTGAAGAAATATATTTTCACTTTATACAAACAGAAAAGGCAATCTGCTCTAAAACTAATGAAAAAAAGGCCAATTTCTTTATTTATGCTTTCTTATACACTAAAAACATTTGGATTTGACAGGAATAATGACAACATTTCAGCTTTATTTACAAGTATTTTCATCCTATAAAAGAAGAAATTAGACTTGTCTTTGTCATCTTCAAGTGAACAGTTTGATCAGTACACCTGACTACCGTGTTGTTTTTGCTGAATTTGTAAACAACAAACAAGACATTTATCAAGACTAAATAAAGTCCATCCCTGGACATGTATTTCACCGGATAGGAAGTAGGCCAAAGGAAGGAATTCTTCCTAAACAAACAACAAAACGAGGTTTAAGTTTAAACCTGGCAGAAAACACAAGACTGATGCAGTTCCATTAAAGCAAAGATCTCCAGCAAAACATGAACTTTCACCTCCTTTATTCTGCTTTGAGTTTTGGCTCACAATAAAAATGTGTTTTCTTATAAACAGCGCTTTCCTAAAAGTTGCGTAACAAATCTAGATGGAACTTCCTGGAAGTAAAACCTAAAAAAAAAAAAAAACAGGTCTCCTTTCTCCTGTTTATCTTCTGATGTTAAATCTAAAAGTTTTCAGAGTAAAATCTAAACATTCGGCTTTGATGCTCCGTTAGTTTTAGACGTGTACAAAATAAAAAAGTATCCTAAACTCAGGAGTAAATTTAATACGATGATAAAGAACTGGGAAATACAGCAAAACAGCTAAAAGCTAAAAGGCAAACTAAAGTAAACATATCAAGAGGCTAGCTAAGAGCTAAAAGTAGCTAAATGCTTGCAAAAAGCAGCAAATGGTAGCTAAAAGCTAAACTTAACAGATTATGGCTATAAACTAAAAGAAGGCAAAAAAGGTCATTGTTCCCTGCAAAATCTGATTTAACATATTTCTTCTCTTTTTGTCTTTAGCTACTGCTTATTTTAGCATCTAGTTTGGTAATTTGAACTTTTAGCTTCCACAAATTTGGGTTGTTGAAGCTAAAATGAGTTCACACTGCAGAAAATGAAGTTTCTCTTGTTCATTAAAGGTAATTATTTTATTTTGAACTTCAGGTTTTCCAGGCACCAAACTCCTGGTTTCATGTTCCACCTATGACTGAACTCCAACCATATCTGCACATAAACATGCATGAGGTCCGGATCCCTGCACACATCAACACACCCGTGTGTTGTTGGACACGCTGTCCTTTGGCCGCCGTCCCTGTTGCTACGGGACGTTAATCAGGGCCTTTTGTGTGATAAGGAGGAGGGAATCTGGATTCTTTCCACTCCTCGGCAGACGTAGGTCTGCTGGCTCGGGTTTGGGTAAACAGCTCAGCTTGGCGGTGGTGTTTAGATCAGCTGCTGTTGGTTTGTTGGACCCGGATCAAACCCGGGAGGGAAACCAGGAGCCACGTGACGTCAGCGCAGAGCCTGAACGCTGTTAAGTCAGAGTGAAAGGCCCGGCGTTCCTCAGAGGACAGAGAGCAGACAGAGCTGGAGTCACTTCGCTCAAACCTTGAAAATAAAATGAAATATTGTGTTCAGAGTGTTGATGACTCTCAGCTACTACCACACCAAAGTCTACCTCAACAACTTATAACCGTTTTTCTGTTGGTTAATATCAGTAAGCTGTGGCGGCCATCTTTAATTGAGCTGGCTCCAAACGTTAATCAGCTGTAGATGATGAGAGTTTTGTTCAAATCTGTCCAGTTATTCATGACATATTTTGCTAACACATACACACACAGGCAAAAAAGCCTTGAAATGAAAATTTTAAGCATATACGTACAATAAAATGTACTTTAATTTACAGCAAACTGACCAGAAACACTTGATATTTGACATCCATATTAACAGCATGGTAATGTTTTTGGTCACAATTAAATACCTATAATTAATTATTTTTAATTATCATTTTCTATTACTAATAAAACATTAATCTGGAGTTTGTAATCAACAAACTCTTAATGTTTTCTTATAAATAGTCAGAAAATAGATTATTGTTCAAACTATGAGTTTGTTAACAAGCAGCTAATAAATGATTAATTTGTGTACTTAAATCCAAGTGTTGGCCTTATTTTCCAATATTTGACCAGTAATTTAATATTTATTCTATGGCAGCACTTTCAGGGTTTAAATGGAGGTAATCCCTGTTTAGTCTGATATAATTAAAAGAGTTAATAGGATCTGGTCTGAACTTTGAATCCAAGTATTTCTGAACGCAGGAAGGAGATCATTGCACCTAAAATAAGTTTGAGCCGTTACGTGTGACTTGGCACGTTCTCTTTGGCCTCTGCCCTCCTTCTGACTTTTTTTTTTGAATGAAAGGTCCCGAGGCCGGGGTCAGGTGAAGCTCAGCCAGGGTCAGGTTTGAACGGGTCTAACATCAGCTGATCTGAATACGATCCCTGGCTGTTTACCCCGACCCAGGGCCAACACACACACACACACTTGGACCAGTTTCCTCACTGCAAACACAAACTGAAGTCTTCATCAGAGCTGGAAAACACACAAAAACTAAATGCTGCAACTTTAACGTTGACAAAAACTCCTTGAAGGAATGCATATCGCCCTCCACTTTTCATAAATGATGTTTTGTGCAGTCTCATGTAATACTGAAAAACCTGTTAGCAGTTGAATTATGTGATGGGGATGACTCTCAGCTACTACTAAGAGACAGACAGAGTTTTTCTGTCAGGACACACAGAGGCGGATGGAGGGGAGGTTAGTGGTTTGTTTTGGTTCAGCCGTTCACCGTTAGCTAACACGCTAACATCTGACTTAAAATATTTGCTTCTTAAAACAGAATAAAACTCATCATTAGAGTTGGGAACACAAAAATGCCTCCATACCTGAGGTAATTTGACAGATAATGAGATCAAATTTGATGTGGTTTCAGTAAAATCAACATTGTTTTGGTGTAAAGCGTCAGTTTCCTCATTCCTTGGTGAGTCTGAGTTGATTTAAATGGCAAAAATTAACTTTTGAACAGTTTCTGTGGCTGTTAAAGTTCCTCTACTGCAGGTAAGACACTGACTGCTCATAACAACTCCACGCAACCCCCCAGTTTAAGTGTAGTTTTCTCAACAACTGATCTGAAACTGTTGGCTGCTTCTCTCTTTCTTTTTACGAGCTGAAAACATTTGGCAGCAGAAACCAAGACGGTTCGGCTATTATTAGAGCCGTTTCAGGCCGTTAGCCTTCGGCTGTTCAGTCTCTAACCTCTGTCTCACTGGGCTCTGAGCCAGAGACAGCAGGAAACCCAGGAGGTCCGCCCCGTCGTTTGATGGAAACTGTCCCGACAAGCGAAGTGAAACTCCTGCACTTAGAAGATTCTTGGCCCAAAACGCAGGAAGTTCAGTTTTTTTTCAGTCTAAACATGATCTCGTCGCCAGCTTTAAGATTTCTGCTCCGTTAATCGACTGCAGCAAAGAAACGATCAGCTGATATCTTTCCCAAGCATGAGGCAAAAATAAACAACACAAATAAAACCCTTTGTTTCCACGTAGTTCTCTTTTTATTTACAGTATTTACAATATTTTCAGTCAGAAAAAAAAGTGTAGCTATAAAAATAACTTTTGACTATCTGTGTGATGTAGATAAAGAAAAACTGTTTCTTCTGAACACATCTGGACCCAGAGCGTTCTCGTTTGGCACAGCATAAAATAATAATTCTGAAACTGGCCTTACTGGACCACGAAGCCCCCACTCAGGCTTAACAACACCTAAACTCAGCCGCTCGTTGAGATCGGACTGAAAACTCGGGTCCACGTGGAGCTGCAGGTCCAACAATACAGTCCATGGTTTTTTTCTAAACACATAAATGCACAAAAAAAGGGAGGATTGCATTCAGCCTGGTCCAGAAAACTGACATCAGTTTTTGTGTTTGGAAACTCAGAAATATTAAGGAAATGCACAAATATCCATGCAAAACAAACAAAAGTTGCAAATTTTGTTCGAAGCTTCAAACCAAAACAGTCTTACAGTACCGTCAAATTGAACGAGGTGCAAATATTCGATTTCATAGTTCAAGTAGTCCAACAACACTTTCCTTTGGGTGGGTTTGCTGCTACAACAGGGTCTCCTGTTCAGGAAACACCTCAAAACTGCTGAACAACTTCCTCTTTCCATGCCAGGAGTCCACTCATGTATTTATTTCTTTTAAACACCCGTAACATGCTGGGTGCTGCCTCCTCCGTCTCCCCCCACCTGCATGACTCCACCCACTCCCCGTTAACGCTGAGCAGTCGGGCTGCTTCATCCAAGCTTCCTGTTGATTATTTTGCTATTAAAAACTAAAAGCTATAAGGTAACAGGCTGAAAGCTGCTCTGGTCGGTGGCTGCAGAAGACATTGTGGGAATAAAAGGACAGATTCTGGAGGCTCCGTGTTTGTTTCGGCGTTGGGGCCTGCAGAGATTCTCACTAAGCCGTCTTGAAGTTCCGCAGATCCAGCGGTTCTTTACTGGGAACGCACCAGTCGTCGGCCTCGTGGCTCATTTTGTAGTTCTTCAGAGCGGTTTTGTTGTAGACCGGTAGCCTTTCGATGGAGTCCGTGGACAGAGCCTGCAGGGACAGAAACAAACAAACTTACTGCTAACGTTCAGCTCATTCAGGAGATGGCTGCTGGGACTTTTGGTTTTTGTAACTTTTATACTTTGCAAAATATTTAACTTTAATATAAATATTTTCCCATGCAAAGACATTTAGATCTCTTCAATTCCTTCAAAAACATTTTCTCTTTGACATCTGCTTCAAAGTATTGTCTTTTTATGCTGCCTTTAGCTAAAGTCCTGCTACTTTTAGCTTTCAGCTCGTGTTCTGCCTCTCTTAGCTGCAACAGTTTCAAAACTGCTGTCATGGTTTCAGCTCACCTTCAGGTAGATGACGGCGTCGGTGCCGAAGGCCTCCATGGAGTACAGCTGCAGGTCGCCCTGGAAGTATTTGGCGTAGAGACGAGAGATGGGAAGGCCGTAGCCGAAACCAGCCTGCAGAGAAAAAAAAAGGAAGATCAGGAATTTAAACAAAAATCGACTGAAACTCACTGCAGACTTTGTCAAGTTTGATCGTTTACTTTAGGTCAGTCACTTCTGAGGTGGCAAATAATCCTGAAACAGCAGAGAGTCTGAATAAAGGGCTCAAAGGGGTTTTGGAGGCTGTACAGAGAGCGCTCTCAGTAAAAACAAAGGTGGGGAAAAAGATTAGAAATTAAAATAAATAAAAACAATTCCAAGTATTTCCAAATACATCTGATGACTGATCAAAATGATGACGTAACAAACATCCAGAGAGGTCAATGTCCCGTACCAGCGGTGTCCTGGAGTGGTCTCCTATCTGAGGAGCTGGAGCTGTGGAGTACATGTAGCTGAAAAGCTTCTCGATCTTACGAAACGGGACGCCACCGCCTCTGTCGCTCACCTGCAGACGGAGGGAAAAACCAGAGAAGAAGAGTTGGTGTCACAAGGATCAGCGTCTGCATTTAGGCAAGGCTAAAGCTTCAAATAAGGATTTAAAACCTGCACAAAAACCCAAGTTCCAATCAATAACGCTGTTTATTTAAATTTATCAGGCGAGTAAAGTGATAAACTCTGGTTCAGGTGACCCGAGTCTGAGTTTCAACACAGCCGGGAGGGAGAAACCAGAACAGACGTGTTATATAACAAGGACGGAGAAAAGACCAAATACTGAAGCTGGAATTTCATTTATTTATCACAAAACTGATTAAATATTTTTGAGGTTCCCATTCTTTAAAGATGGAACTACATTTAGCTACAGTTCTGCTACTTTTAACTTAGCTCCATTTGGCTATTTTTGGTTTATTTTGTATTCTTTTAGCTTTTAGTGGTCTTTGAGTTTTAGTTAGTACTTTTCTTCTTTTGGCTTTCAGCTAGTTTTCTGCTTTTTTTAGCTTTAGCATCTAAGTTTCATCTTTTTAAGCTAATTTCAGACATTCAGTGCTCAGCATTCACGCTGGTGATTTCTGGATCTGAATGATCGGTATAAGCCCTTTGATTCAGAGTTCCTCTGTGACTTTAAGGCCTGTGCTTATTCCTGTAAACTGTCTGTACTTATCAGAACCCCCCCCTGAACTCGTTAACTTTAATCAGCCGCTGAACTTTGAACCCTGCGCCTCACCTTGATCGACATGTCCTCGCCGCCCAGGGACACCAGGACTTTAATGGGTGGCAGGTTGTTGCTGCTATCGTGGGTCTCAATGGTCGCTCTCATAGCGTTCTACAAAATAAAACAGCAAAACTTAAATTCAGTTTGTTTGTTAAAGGTTTTTGACACTTGTCTGAAAGCTGAAGGTGGACTCTCTTACCTTGAAGAGCTCAAACAGCATGTGGTAAAGGTGAGAGGGAACATACACGATGGTGATCGGATGATTCTTCTTCTTGTCTGCAAAAACAAAACGGTTCATTAAACCACTTTATTTAAGACTTTAATAACCCAACCACTTAACAATCAGCTCTTCTGTTCAACTGGTTTGACCCAAGTGAACAGGCTGGGCTGCGAAAGCCCTGATTTTATCTTTAAACCTCAGAGGATTAAATAAAAAAACAACTTACGGTTCATTTCCTGTAGGACCAGATCGGGGGAGCGTAGGTAGTACTGTTCACACAACATCTTGGCACTTTGGTAGGCATCTGAGAAGATAAAGATGAGGCTAAATTTAATTTGCAAACCAAAAAAAACGCTTAAATAAGTTTTCAGAGCGCACACTGACCCTGGACTACGTCTCCCACTTCGCACTGAGAGTCGATGCTTCCGATGGTGTTCGGGTGGACCGGGTTTGTCGTGCCGTCAAAAACAAGAGCTGCAGGAAGTCAAAAGGATAAATCTTAAAGCAGCATGCATTTTGTGCCTGCACTGGTTTTCCTCCTGCATCCTGAATGATTATTTAAAGACGTTCAACTAAAGAATAACCTAAAAAAAGACTTTAGAATCTCACAAATGATGAGTCCTACACTTGTTTTGGAAAAATAACAAAAGTTATTAAATGTGGGACAAAAACAGCTCGCTCGTGTGTGGAAAAGGTTCATTATATAAGTCATAAAGGTTCACGCAACAGCCGTTTGGAAACTCTGGAGCAGCGATTTTGTCTGCATCAGCAGTTTCACACGCCGGGTGATTCAAGCTCCCTAAAACAAACAGAACTCTGGACAGAACAAGATCGAACCGGATCAACAGGGTTCTTTTCAAATCACTACATTTTTCCCCTCTTCGACGTCCTTCAGCACCAGTTCTCGCAGGTTTTTACTCCGACCTGAAGGCGGCGTGAAAAAGTCCCTCTGCATATAAACTAAAGACAGAGATTATTTGCTTTGATAAGAAAGCAAAAGCTGAAGTATACGACACCTTAATGACTCTGTTTTCTTTTTTTAATCTGTTGTTTTGATCAGATGAGCGGACTGAACTGGATATCTGCTGTTTTTACTGAGATAAGAAGCAGATTTATCTCCTTGCTGTCATATCCACCCAATAATCTGGGAGATAAATGAAAATTGGTGCAACAAGTTACAGATAATAATACTTTTAGACGCTTGTTTTATTTGTTTTCCTTCAAAGAAGCAACATTAAAAATGGTGCTCTTTACAGAATAAATTATATCAAATGGTCAGGTTGATCTGAAACCCAGTAAACTCAGGGTATCACCAACATCGATCCAACACTTTTAACTTTAAAGAGTTTCTCACAGGGGAGAGCAGCATGTCGTGTTTTATCATCAATATAATTATAAACACAGATTAAAGTCTGACACCATGGGAAAGAAACTGCTTCAGAAATGTACTAAAATAAAAGTATACAACAAACTACAGTAACTAAACTAAACAAGAAATGATCCTGCGGACTCACTGTGTTGGTTGATGAGCATTCGGATGGAGATGCGGCTCATGTAGAACCGGTCCAGGAAGTACTGGATGTTCTGATTGGTGACCGTGTCCTGGGGGAAGGTCTCTTTGTATTCGATGATGCCCTGCGCCATGGTGGGCACGACGTCGTTGTGTCGGTTTCTGATGGTGACCAAGGTGTCGACAAACCTGGAGAGGAAAAAAAATGAAGCCACCCAGCTGTCAGTGGAAGGTTTGATTTAACGCCACGGCAGCAAATAGCTTATTTAAAACAAGAAACTGAATATGAAAAAAACAACAGAAAATTTAAATACGTTTCACTGACAAAGCCATGTTACAATACTGGCATAACGATGGTTCTTCATCATTTAGTAAAAATACAATCATGTCTAGTTTGGAAAGAAAACTGAGGTCTCTTATTGGGTTAATTTCATGCAGTTTGACTCAGATATAAGCTGTTTGTAATAGAACCTGACATGCAGGAAGTTCTGCATTAAGGGTTCTTAGCAGCACAGTTTGCTTTTTAATTCCCAAAGATATAAACATGACTCGGGACCAAACAAACAAACAAACAAAAACATATATTTAAAAAGGTACTCATTGCAAAGTCTTTTCAGTAAGAAACAAAATCTGCACAGTTTTTTTTTTTCCCTCACATTGATGGTTAACATGTCCCTAAATTAAAGATTTGCAAGAAAATTTGTGACCGGATGTCGACAACCAGTGAGTTTGTTTGCCTAAAAAAACACTCAAGCTTCCTCGTGGTTTTTTGACAAATGTGGCTTTGTTTACATTGAGTGCGTACCCGCATTACAGAGCTACATTTGGTAAACAACTGGAGTAAACCTTTTTTATGTTTGATTTCATCCAGCTGTCAGGAGTTCTTGTTAAATGTCACTAAAGTAGATGCACTGGGTGTAAAAAACAGGCCTTTTTGTGCAGCTTGGATCATACTCAGACCTAAAACTTACTCTGAAAGCACTTTGTGGTCGTCTGGATTTTTGTCTAAAAAGTCGAGGATCTCCATCAAACTCTGACTGTACCTGAAAACATCAGAGACAAACACAAGGACGTGCGATGTGAAACACAGAAGGGGAAAAAAACGAGCGCCTCAGCAGAAAATGAAAGTTCACAAAGGAGGCAAACGCAGACCACTGAGAAAAACACACATCACGTGGGCCTGTGACGAGGAAACTGGGGTAAAGTTCAGAGTCTGCAGCCACGCCTCACAGCCTCCGCTCACTTGGAGCAAGTACAACTTGGTCAAAGGGTATTGTTTTGATTCAGAGCCTTATGTAAGTTATGAGGGTGGATAAACTGCCCCGGCTGGAAGCAAACAACAGCTGTGGCTGTAATAAAAACCTGCAAACAAGCAGGGTTAAACAGAGTGGCACAATAAAGCTGATTTTACTGCTCTTTTTTATTTTAGGAGGACTTTACAGTTCAATAAAAAGCTGCGGCTGAGACATGAGATAACCTGGATCATAATAATCGATAGGTGTCGTCCTAGATTCCAGTCGGGCTCACCATCTCTGCACCATCTGCACAGAAGGGGTCAGGAGCACTTTGTCAGGCAGGAGGTTGATTTCCTTCATGATGTTTGAGAGTCTTACAGGGAGTTCCTGCCTCAGAAAAACAAAGGACGTCTTCTCGCAGGCGTTTATGGAGCCTGAATTAACACAAAGAAAACAAAAAATACAACTGCAGCTTTTTTAAAATACACAAATATTACATTTTTGTTTACTTCTGTGCTACTGAAAACTGTGCTTTATCACCTTCATAATTAAAATTCTAAGCCTATCTTTGCTTTCTTATAATTAAATTAATAAAATGCACGAATCAGAGGCAGATTTATTCAAAATAATCAACTTTTTTCAAGCTCTGCAATAAGAAATTGCTAGCAAAAACAAACAAATATGTATTATTTCCGTGCATTTTGCCCTGTAAATGACATTTTTTCATGCAGACATCCGTGTCCATCGATATTTGATGCATTTATGTGTTTTTTGTGATAAGTTTTATTTTGATCAATAGTTATTTTTGTCTTGAAATATTGCAGCCTGAGCTTCAGCAGATCTGATGCAACACTTGCACCAGTCTGTGAACTACATGCACATGCATTAAGAGCAGATGTGCAGACTTTCATGCTTAATTTTACAAATATGAGCCACAATATGACCATTAATTGCAAACTTTAGCTGCATTAAGATCAGATTTAGGTGAAACTGTCCAACTCAAGCTTTATTTACTCACCGAAATCCAGAAACTGCTTTATGGAAAGCGGCGACGGAGAAAATTTAGAGAAATGTTCAATGTGTTTCGGCGCATTGGCCAAAGCGGCGTTTTTCATAATAAACCGAACGAACTTCATTTTTTTTTTTTTTAGCTGCTTGAAAGTTTCAGCGCCTCCTTTCTGTGTTTTTCTGTGTCAACAGCATCTGATGCTAAGCTAACACCGAGCTAACCCAACGAGCCTGCCTTCTCAGAGAACGATTCACAACAGTGGTGGGCTCGTGCAGAAAAGTACAACGCTTCAGCCAATAGGAAGAAAGGAATTTTATTTACTCCACATACTGACCAATGAGAGCAAAGAGGAGGCGGGGTTATTTTCGTTTGACCTCTCAACAACGATTCTTCACAGGAGGAGTCACGTGCGGAAAATACAGCCATTCAGCCAATAGCAGGAGAGGGGTTTTATTTACACAAAAGATTGACCAATCAGAGTTAAGAGGAGGCGGGGTTAGTTAGTTACATTTGGAACTTCCAGAAAGGAAACGCCTCCAGAAGCAACAGATAACGTTACGTAACGTGCTATCTGCGGAGGGTCTGGTGCGGTTTGGCAGGCGCCCTTCATTCCGCGAAATCATTGTGTGCTACTGTCCTTACTAGAAATTTCTGTGGGGAGGGGGACTCGGGAACAAGTTTTGAAAGCAGGGAAACGGCACTTTTAGATGTAAACAATATTTTGCATCAATTACCTTTTCAACTTGTGGCAGGAAATGTACACATTTTAGATGCATAAAAAAGTAAAAAGGATGGGATAAAGTCAATATACTGGCGTTTTTAGATGAAAACAAGTTTAACTTAAACAGTAAAATCTGCTGTTTTAAACAGATGTGGAGTTGATATTAGATGTCCACAGTACTTATAAAACGATCCAAGATTTTGAGAAATTATAAGATGTAACTTTGGCTGCAGTAATTCATTATTGATTAATTACAGTAGCAGTACATAATACAACATGATACATACCTCATACTTACCTGGTACATCTTAAATATATATCGGGTACTTACTTGGTACGAACCTTGTACATATTGGGTACTTAACTGGTTAATACTGGGTACATACTGGGAAATTACCAGGTACATATTGGGTACGTACCTCATACTTAACTGGTACATCTTAGGTACATACTGGGTACTTCCCTGGTTAATACGGGAAAATTACCTGGTACATACCGGGTACTTATCAGGTAGGTACCTTGTTCTTACCTGGTAAATACTAGGTACATACTTGGTATGTACTATGTAAGTACAAGGTACATAGATGGTACTTAACGGTGCATATCTGCTACTTACACCTGACTCCCTGAGCCAGCGCTTAAATTATTTTACAACATCAAACAAAAGGTATTTTATTAAAGGTTCAATATTAGAAAATGTTGCCTTTTAGGGATGCAAATTATGAATTTCATCCAAATGAAGACTTTCTCCAATCTATTTTACAGGTATGGTGGTCATAAAAAGCACCAAAAGCTTGTTTCCTAAATCATATTTTATTTGTTCCCTTCGGATCACTGTACCATCTTTGGATATAAGTTGTTTTTCTTTTATTAAACAAGAAATACTTCCTTCAAAGTTGTCGTGACTGACTGCACAAATATTTCTTTTAAGCAAAACTAAAGCATCTTGTTCAAACTGTAGCAGAAAAGGACACAAACTGAATGTCGTATTTCTTCATCTCAGACAGAAGTTTCCTGTCTCTGAATGATCCTCTGAAATCTCATGGTTTTGAATAGAAATACCTTCAGCAGAGAACACGTTGTACCGATCAACACTCTTCTTATATAAGAGTCAACTGTGTCAGCACTCCTGGGATTGTTTTTATATAAAGCCAGTTTGTCTTCCCTAGAAATAAAAACATCACTTCACATTTTTAGCTGCTGATCGGAAAGCAATAAAAATAGAAAGCTATACTGCAATGCAATGTGTCAAATCTGCACCACAAGAAATCATTTCTGTGTTTACCAGTTTCCAGGAAATAGTAACCTGACCCCTGCTGAATACGATCACAACAAGCAGCTACACGTCAGACTGTTTTCATGAGTCACAAGGATGTTCAGCAGCTGTTGCTCAAACCAGCTCAGGCTCTAATAATTATTGTCTCATCAAAGATATTTCAAACTTTACTGAATACATTTCTAATTGATAAGACACATTTGTCACATTTAAAACAACTGAGGTTGATTAAAGTGCTCTACAGTCAAACCTGATAATGGGACAACAAAGTAAATCATGCAATCAAATAAAAACAATAATAAGGAAAGGGCGTTTCAAACTTTAAAAGTTAATAGTTTTTCTTTCGGCTGCTCCCTTCTGCAGAGGTCGTCACAGAGAGTGAACTCACACGAAAGATTTGGCAAATGTTTCACCCTGGATGCCCTTCCTGACACAACCTGGGCTTAAACCTGCAGTCTCAAGATTAATTACTGCAGCCTCCACATTTAAAATTAATCATAACATTTTAAAATCCAACCTAAAACTGACAGGAAGCCAATGAAGACATGCCAAGACAGGGCCTCAGCAGAGACCTTTGATTGACCCTCATGAGATAAAACCTCCAGATGTTTGTGGTTTAAATGCTTCTTCTTTCTGGTTATTTTGTCCTTTTGCCACTTTGTACCCCAGAGGTTTTTGTTAACTTTCTACCCAGACTTTCACACTCTATATTTGTTGTTAGGATCCCTGAGTGCAACAGAAACATCTGGGTCTATAGTGTTGACAAATATACATTTATAATCAATATTTTTACCATCATCCGTCAAAAGATTTACCTACCAAGAGAAGTAAACAGACAGGAAACAGTAAACAAGAAAACAAAACCTCCTGGATGACTTGGTTGTGTGAAGAAGTTCTGACTCAGCCACTCCAAACTGCACATACTGTTTTCTGTAAACTACTTTGTAACCTCTTTGCATGTTTAAGGCACAATATTGTTTAGTTTCCATTGCTAAACACTATAATCTTTATGCATTTCTTGTTTTTCCCCTCGTGAGTCATCGACAGTTCGAGCAGCACCAGAATGATTGTCATAATGAATAAGCAACTTTAGTACCAGCATCAAGTTACAAGCTGCAGGCCCTGATGTTTGCAGGCTCACACAAGCTCTCTGAGCATGTTCCCAAAACTTACCTGGATAAATAGGACAGTTTTTTTATGTTTCCAGATGAGCCATACAGTTAATTAAGATGCTTGGATGCAAGTAGAAGATTTTGACCTGTTAAAATAAAGGAAAAGCCTTCAGATCCTCAAGAAAAGTGGTGGGAAAATGAGCGCCTGGACATTTTTGGTTTAACATTTGAAAACATCATCATGGTAAAAACATTATGAGGGGAAAAGTAATTTAATGCTCTGGGGTTCTGGAACCCATTTTGTTCAAGAACCAGTTAATGTGGAACAATATCAACCTTTTGGTGTGAGCAGAACTACACCCAACAAGAACCTGTGGCAACAAAGTCTTCCAGCGTTGAAGACGTGTAGATCACTGCTGAAAAGGTCCAACTTTAACCATCTTTACGAACATGTTCTCAGTCTCAGTCATACGGACATTTGTCCATGCACCTGTTCAAAATCACAAAAGAGTTAAAAACAAAAAAAACTGGACTTCTGCTCTGCAGCTGAAGACATTTTGCTTCTCATCCGAGGAGCTTCTCAGATCAGAAAGCAGAGAGTGGAGTTCAAGCTTTTAAAGCTGAGATGTTCTGTAAGATGGATTCACATGCAGATTAACTCTGTCTCCTCACACTAGAGCCTTGTTAGGGTCTTTGTTAGTCTGACTCACAGATGGGCCACTCTGGTCACATGAATGTAGGTGTTGATTGGATGTTAATGCTCCATTCTAGGTCTTAGAAAGCTGAAATCTGAGACCTCCTCCTCTGTTTAAAGTTGCTTTCTATCGTTTGACGTAAATAGCTTCCTTCACCCCCCTTTCAGACCATCTGTTTTCTGAATCTTGTCCTGTGTTGAGCCATGCGTCTGTGGAGAAGCTGTTTGGTTTCTCCAGCATGGAGGTCTGGACTGCAGACACCACATCGCTCAGTTTGTGTCCTCAGGATGGACCAGCCTCTGTCTGAGAGTCCTGTTGGGTTTGAACTGGACCTGGTTGTTTGGAGTTTCTCAGATACTCCAGTAACATAATGGATGACCATGTTTGTGCATTTGTTCTTTTCTTTGTTCTGTTCAGTGACTTTAGATTTCCTTGCTGACGTGACAAAAGCCCAGTCAGGATATCCACATGTTTGGAGCACTGCTCTGTTCCTTTTCCTTCCCTTCTGTCTTCGTGGGGACGTGTTCAGCCTGATGCTGTGGAGTTCTGATGACAGAGAGTTTGGTGAGAGTCCAACAGAAGGTTCTGATCTGTGTGTGTCGGTTTCCTGTAGACCTCAGTGTTGAGGCTTTCCTCTCCTTCCATGAGCACCAGAGAAGGCAGCTTGTTGTTGTGAACCTGATGTTCTGTAAACACAGTTGATGTGTCTGGTGAACGTTTCTACTTCCTTAGCTTGGATGTTGACCCAAGTATCGTCCACATATCTGAACCAGTGCCTTGTTGTTCCCTCGAAGGAGTTCAGGCTCTCTGTTCCTCTTCCTCCCAGAACCAGAACAAAACGAGGAGAAGCAGCTTTCAGTTTCTATGCACCACAAATTTGGAACAAACTTCCAGAAAACTGTAAAACAGCTGAAACACTGGGTGCCTTTAAATCTCAACTTAAAACCCACCTGTTTAGAGTTGCTTATGGCTAAATTAGGGTTAGAGTGCGGGGTTTTGATGTCTTCGATGTTTTTCTCTTTCTTACTGTTTATTCATTGTCACGTGCTGTTTTTAATTTGTTTTGTTAATTATGTAAAGCACCTTGAAATGCCTTGCTGCTGAAATGTGCTATACAAATAAAATTTGATTGATTTGATTGATAGAGATTAGCCACACTGGAGATCTCAATCATGATCCTGTCTGTAAAAACTGTCATGTCCTGGATTACTGACACCCTTTCATAACTCTCCATTCCATGTTACTGTATAGCTTCAGAACTGCTTTATTAAACATTTTGGACATAAATGGACCCCAACATGAACTTGCAAAAAGCTACAGTAGTCTTAGTGATGGTTTAAACCTCAGTGCTGCTATTGATGACACAAAAGAAACATAAATGAATAATTATTACAGCGTGATAACATTGTATTAAAAAAATCTCCAAATAACCCCTGAATGTCTTTGATCCAGCCTGGATTTTTCCATCTGAATTACTCCCTTCTTTGGTTTGCTACAGCCTCTATTTAAATGTTACATTTCTGCAACATCCTGTTAATATTTTGTTCCTTTAAATCAGTTTTCAACTTTCGTAACAAAGAACACAACACGGCTGAACAAAACGTCCTTTTCTTTCCCGACAGTTTGTTGCAGAATGGCATTATCTGCTGCCTTTCTGGGAAAAAAGTGTCATTTATAGGCAAGGTGTGTCAGTAGGAGCAGTTAACCAAGAAAAGGTCAACTTCAGCAGCAGATTTATTACTCTTTAAGATTTATTTGTGTTTTTTTTTTTACAGGAAATAGAGAGCAGAAGAGCAAAACCTGCAGATTTGAGTGTTTTCAAGCTTTCATTTATTCTACCTGATTTCATGTTTTATTAAAGAATTCCTTAATTTCTTTAAATTGAGTTCACATTAATGTGGCAAAAGGGATAAAAGTTGCAGCAGTTTTAAAAAAATGAAAAAGTGAAAAAGTTTGGACCCTGTGTACAACTTAAAAAGCAATGCAATGATCTTCAAATCTTATAAACCTGCATTTTATTTACATTGGAACATAGTAAACATAATAAAATGTTAAAACTAAGAAATTGCACAATTTATTTTTAGAAAAAAAAAGCTAATTTTAAATTTGATGGTAGCAACACAGCTCGTAAATGTTGGTACAGAGCCATGTTTTCCACTGGATCATTACAAATATTTTTTATTTAACAGTAAAATTAATGAAATGCTTTGTTTTTCATCAAACTTGGGATGAAAAAGCTGATTTTCAGAGCCGTGAGGAAATGTGAGCACCATTATCAGCTGAACACAAGGAGTGTGCCTCAGGTACTGTAAAAATGTCAGATCAGCATCAATAAAGGTCCAAAGGTTTTATTTAGTCAGTTTATGAACTGCTGTAGGATAATAAAACTTATTTACAGTCTTATTCAGTTTAGTTCTGAAGCTTCAGGTTGTTTCTGTCTGGAGGGGGACTTTCAGGCCACCACCAGTACTTTTCCGCTCCCCATCAGACTCCATTTCCGTCGGCTGTCGGCTCTTGTTCCCCACGAGCCGAAACATTTGGTCATTGAAGGGACAAGAATAACCCCCAGTGGAAATTTCCTCTCCTGCAGAGCAGGGGGAGCTGTGGGCAGGACGACTTACTCCACAAAGAACTTGCATTTAAATGCAAATAATTGTTTTCCTCTGACAATAAATTCCCCCTGATTAAAATTCATATCCACATTAGCAGCAGCATATTTTAACGTAAGGAGAAAAAACATTTAATCAACCTCGTTGCATTTTTCCCCCAAATGTTCTGACTACTGTAATCATACATCATTCATGTTGAGTTTAGTTCCTATTCATACAACTAAGGATGATAACAGAGCTACCTGATTACACATTAATGAATAAATTCCTCTAATCAAGCGTCTGAATGGAGCTTTCACACAGTTATTATAATCACAGCAGTGAAGTTTCACAAGCTTTCAGTTTTAAACGTTTTAAACGTTTTAAACGTTTTAAACGTTTTAAACGTTTCACTTCCTGCCTTCCAGAAACGGCGAAACTTTGCCATGAATCATCACCGCCAGCTCTGCCTGTCTGTTAGCAAAATGTCTCATAAACCACAGGATGGATTTTAATGAAACTTTCAGGAAATAATCATTGTTTGTACGTCTACAACTGATTAACTTTTAAAGCCAAACAAAATCAAGATGGCCGCCTAAGCCAACTATTAGAAAACATAAAAATGAAGATATTGAGCTAAAATTTGATGTGGTAGCAGCTGAGAGTCGTTCACAACACATACTCTCAGCATTGGTATGTTTGATAAATTAAAGTAAGAAAATTGAACCGTTTTTCTCTTTGTGACAAGAAAAAAACTAGAAATTTAATTTAAAATGGGTCCTTCGATAAGTTGTCTGTTTCGTGTTGATTCAACATGGATTCATCTCTTGAGTTAAGGAGCTGTTTTTAATGTCTGCATGATCCAAATATCAGAGTTAAGAGGCATAAACAAACAAAACAACAACAAAATACTCAACTACAACGACTAAAAATGAGTGGAAAACTTTTAAAGACCTTCAGGAAGTCTGAAGAGCTTTTGAACAGAAGATGACTCAAGACTTTTGCACAGCTGGGGACTGCAAAGCAAAGGCATGAGAAGAGTTAGAGAGGGCAACACTGCCCCCTGTTGGAGTCAAGTCAAACTTATTTATGAGGACATTTAAAAAATATTGACCCCAAGTGAGAACTGTGAAATAAATACAACTAAAAGCAGTAAAACAACACAGCAACAGAAAAAGCTCCGTTTGATTGAAAGGGCAGGCGGTAAAGCAGAGGTTTTAAACTCGTGTTGGCGAGACGCTGATGTTGCTCCAAAATTTATCTCCTGCTACTTTTTATGATTGCACAGAATTAAAGGTCCAGGAAGGTGAGAAGGCCCAAACCCATCTATCTGTTTGCGGACTTAAAAAGAACACAAGAACAATAAATTATTTCTAAAACAAACTGGGAGCCAGTGCAAAGAAAGTTTTGTGCCTGTCAGGTTTTTGGATGAGTTCCAGTCAAGAAAACAGAGATTAGCTAATTTCTACATTAAAACAATAAATAAATCTAGACAAAATCAGGGTTTAGAGTTAAAAATGTCCTCAGCTGGAAGAATCTGCTCTGATTTTGGCTTTTATTTGTTTGTAAACTCAAAAGAAAATGTCAAAATGACTCCTACTTTTTTTTATTTATATCAAATATGAGAAAGGAACCCTTCTAAAAGAGGACCATTTTATCATTTCTATGCTTCTAAAATGTGGAAATTCACTGAGAGCTGCAGGTATCTGAAATAATTTCAGATTTACAGGCAATTTGACATTTAAAGTTAATTAAATTAAAGACAAAATCATAATTTTATCTCTAATATAACCAACTTTGTTTCAGGGGGATGCACAGATTGTTCTGCTGCTGCATTTACTGGATGAGTGAGAGGACTCAAATAAATAAAAACTCATAATTAATATTCATCAAACATGCTGGAAACGACGTGGGGCAGTAAACACAGAACATTCTTCGTCTTCATTCCTGAAATCACACAGTTTGAGGGGAATATTAATATCAAACTGCAACTGAAACAGCTCCAGTAACCATCCTCAGCAATTAAAAGCTGCCAACACAAATGCAACGAAACAATAAGCAGCCAGTTTGAACCAATGAAGAGAAATCTGCAGCCGTAAACCGGGCAGACTGAACAAATGTAGCTCGGCCAGCCTGCTGGTGCCATCAGCGCCATCCTTCGGTCCAACCTCAATCTGACGCTGTAAGAAAGGGAGGAATGTTTTCTTGGCACATTTGTGGCCACTTTATTCCAATCCATCATGGCTTGAATGTCACAGCCTGTCGGAGTGTGGCTGCTGATCACACGTGTCCCTCTGTGGCCACAGTTTACCGTCTTCCCATCACTGGGATGTTTCAAGACACACAGAAAGAGATTTTTATAACACTTCAAAGTGACAGTTGGTTTAATTCACCAAAGAGCAGAAGTATAAACCTCTGCATATACCCAAGAATCAAACTTAACTACTGATACAACACTAATGAGATATATCCAAGTTACTAAACTTCACTATGACTAATTAAGACTAATCTCAAAATTATGAGATGCTAAAGCATAAGCATGAGATGCTATGTAATAAATATGAGATAATAAGTCAATTTTGAGATGCTAAGTCATAATGATGAGATGCTACATCATAAATATGAGATAATAAGTCAATTTTGAGATGCTAAGACATAATTGTTAGATGCTACATCATAAATATGAGATACTAAGTCATAAATTTAAGATACAAAGTCAGTTTTTGATATATATATATATATATATATATATCAGAAAAAAAATCCTATTTAAAAAGAGCCCAACATATCAAGGTGTCAGTGAAGAAAATAAAACTAAATCACTCTAAATCCCTCCCAGCAAAGTGTTTGATTTCGTGACATTAAATGACAAAAGTCTCGCAGACACATTTCATTTCTTTCTCCTCTCAGCTCGGAATCAATCCATTTTTCCAACGCATTTATTAAATATTTCATGTCGAAGCTCCCATAGAAGGCAGCAGTATGTGCATCACATGAAGTGGGGCACTGACCCACATTTTTCTATAAGAGCTGCGGCTGGAAAACACACGAGGGAGAGGAAGAAATAAGAAAATTAATATAAATAAGAAAAAAAGGATTGTGATGCTTTGCCAACTGAAGGCGGATTTCCTGCACAGATCTGAAAGCAGAAGGTGTGAAGGAGGCTGGGGGCTTCAGATGGAAGCTGCGCCTCTATAAATAGGTTCCGCTCCGGTTTCAGGCTCATTTAGGAGCTGGACGCTCAGGGATGGATTCCTTTAAGTGTCAGGAGGATATTTACGCGAAATGCTGAGTGTCCGCGTTAAAAATGCGGGGTGACGCGGGCTGTTCTCGTTCTCAGGCTCCAATTCCCGCGACATCCCCATCCCCATCCCCATTCCCATCCTCATCCTCACCCTCATCATCAGCCCACATTAGTGGAGCAGCGCGGTGATGTTCAGTCCTGCTCAGCAGCATCCACAGGAGGCGTGCTGATCCGAGCCACAGGAGTCCAGCAGGAGCAGGACCGGAACCTGCAGGCTTCCAGCGGACCGGGGAGCTGACCGGGCTCACCGTTAAAACCAGGCGCACCCCCCTTTTTACCCCTTCTTTCCTGGAGGTGTGTGTGTGTGTGTGTGGCGGAGGGGTTATTAAACCTCCACCTCCTACAACCCAAAGCAATGGATCCATCAGCCGGAGGGCGTGAGTTTATCAGAATTTCTTTTATTTATTTTTTTTATTATTGTGTTGTCGGATGCGCATCTCAGCCATGTTTGGGTCCAGAGCGCGCAGCCTCGTTCAGAAACGGGCCAGAACCAGGGGAGCTGTCAGCATCCTGGTTGTTTGTGTTCGGGTCTGAGCCGTGAGGTCTCTGCTCGCTCTGCAACATCAGCACCACACGGAGAGACGAGGCGATGATGCTCCAAGTTCAGCTGTCAGACAGGAGATCACTGATGAATTACAGCCCTGAAAATATGACACACAACTTTTCAGTGTCCTCTTCAGGGGCAGTCTGGGAAGTTTCATGTGTCAACACGCTGTTATCCTCTTATCTCCCTGTCTGAGGACAATAAAGAGGTGTCCGCAGCTGAATATTCAGAAGACACAGCTCGACCTTTCTGCTCACAATTGAAGGGCTCGTGTGTCTCTGTAATCGTGTTTCTTCTGGCTATTGAGCTCACACAGAAATACTGAGGCGATACAAGGATCTGAGTTTAATCGGACTGTAATAATGAGGCAAAATGAACTGATGAACTACAGGAACGTTACACAGAATATGGGTTAGGGTTAGGGTTTCCTGTTTTTACTGATGAGGTATACTGATGATATTTGTAAATAATATTAAATATTTCGAAAAATAAGAAAGCTACAAATACCAAAAGTCAGAGCAGCCGAAGGTTTTGATATAGGAGCGACATTTTTAGTGACAACCTAAACATTTCCTGAAAATGTAATTAAAATCTGTTCATTAGTTTTTAAGTAATCTATATTTTTTGTGCCTCCTTTTGTAAAAACCTGAGCTATAGCTCATCCTCTGGGGACCATGAATATCTGCTCATATCTGACTCTGATGGAAAGTTGTGGCTCAACCAGCTGATATTTTCTGCTTCGTGTGTTTTTGGATCTGAACGGAGGAGAAAATATGGCCTCTGAATGCAGCCCGGCTGAAAATAAAAACAGGTTTTGTTGCTGTGAGTCTGCAAGGTGGTGATTCTGTTTAAAGTGAGGTTTTAAAAAGGTCAGATCTTCAGTTTCAACGTTTTTATTGTTTTTGTCTTGTGCACAAGAAAGATCAGAAAGTTCACTTCAAAATGAAGTTACTGCCTTCAAGGTCTCTCTTATAGTAAACCAGATATTTTTTAAACTATTTTTCCTTCAGTTTGAAAAAAATAAAGAAGTTTAACTGCGACAGAATCGGATAAAATGGTTTTAGCAGCACAATATACAGATGAAACAAGGCTGCAGTGTTATCAATTTCTCATACTATCCAAAATTTTCACTTTGCCTCAACAAAAACGGCGTTTGCATCTGGATGCGACGTGCAAACGATGCAGCAAAAGTTTGTTTCTGTTAATCTTTAAATTCTGCAAATTCAGCTTTCCTCAAAGACAGAAGGAGAAAAAAGTGCAATCTACAGTATGAGTTTCTAAATAATAAACGCTGTAAATTGCTTTAAATTTGCCCCCTAAACTGCTTTTAAATGCGAAATCAAAGAACAAACAGTGACGTCAAGCTGAAACGCAGCTGAGTTTTTCCTCCCGGGCCCCACAGAGGCAGGAGGAAATGGAGCATAAACTATGAATTAGGACCAACTTAACCCTGAGTACGTTCTGCTACTGTTCTCACTAAAATCCCTGATCCGATCCGTTAATCCTCCCGATAATCAGCTCCGTGTGATCATCTGTCCGTCACTGTCTCCGTCTCTGCCATGGCCTTTCAGAGAGGTCAGCGTGCAACATTAAGAAAGCCCATCAGGCTGCAGAGGCTCGTCTTTATCACCTCATTCAAATAAATTCCTTGATTTTTTCGTTCCTGTCAAAAGGAGCTAATTTAAGAACATGATTCATACGTTCACCTGCTAATCACCGATCACACAGCCGATGTGCTGACGTACTCCGCTCTCTGCTGGGCCTGCGCTTGTTTTGCTGTTTTTCTGCCTCTTTAATCATACTTTTTTATTTTTTTTACCTTCCACACGTTTAAATTGGATCACAGTAAGCCCCTCGATGCTTGAAGCTGTTGTATAATCTACTTTTTAATGTGCTGATTAGTGTTTTTTTTTTAAACGATGCACTGCGGAGCGGGTTTGTCCTTATTCTCCAGAGGAAATGGTCTCTCGGTTTGTTTTGGTCGTGAACATTCTTCAGCGAGATTTATGCCAGTTCAGTTCAGTTTATTTATACAGCACCAATTCAAGACAAGGGTACGAAACAACTGAAAGAACAAGTCCTTATAAATCAGATACAAATCCACTTAGAGTCATTTTATTCCTTTTATAACACAAAACATCCACATACATTAGGAAATGCCAATTAGTAAAAGTTTAAGGAAACTAGCAGCACTTCATTGGAAGCAACACATTGGTGACAGTGGAAAGGAACACCCTCCTTTTAGCAGGAAGAAACGTTCAGCAGAACCAGAACCAGAACCAGGCTCAGGATGGGCAGCCATCTGCCTCGATTGGGTGGAGGGTGAGAGGACTGCAGACATGAAGACAGAACGGCTGGTCCAGGGGTGGTTTCTATGGTCCAGGGGTGGTTTCTATGGTCCAGGGGTGGTTTCTATGGTCCAGGAGTGGTTTCTATGGTCCAGGGGTGGTTTCTATGGTCCAGGGGTGGTTTCTATGAGATGAAAAACAGGAATAATAATAATAATAATAAAAAGAAAACAATAGTATTTTAAAGCTGACTCAGCATTCACACAACTACAGTGGAGCCAAGAAGTGATGAAAGGATGAAGCAGTTTTTCTGCATCATTTTGGGACGAGATGTTTTTAATTTTAGTTGTATTGTTCAGGAGGAAGATAAAGCTTTGGATGTTTTTAAACATGATCAGAACAGCCTGTTCTGTCCGAGCTTTTTGTTGTTCTGGAGAAAAAGTCTCTGCAGCTCCGTGGCTACAAATGATTCCAGAAACGAGCTCTTCGAGTGTTCGTTAGTGCGGATAATTAGCGCCGAACTGAGCCAGCTGACCTTGAGAAGCGCTGCTCTGGAGTCACTCCTGTCTAAAGAGCGCGCGTGTGTGTGTGTGTTTTGGAGAAGGGGGGTTACTGACGGAGAACATTGGCACCTTGGATAGAACAGACAGAGAGTTTCTGCTGCTGAATGAATTATCTCAAACGAGCAAAAGAGAAGCGATGTCAGTCCTATTCTGAGAGATATCAGCCTTTACATTCAGATTTTACCCTAAACCAAACCGTTCCGTCATCATTTTAACTTTTACCGTTACAGGGCCTGATCTGAGTCAGAGTCTTTCAAAAAACAATTTAGTTTGTTTCAAGGTTCTCGTGTGGATTTGATTTCTGCAAATTGCACATAAATTCTGACAAATCCCTTCAACAAAACCATTTTTAGCACGGATATTGGACATACCTGGAACCAGCACTCACTGTGTAAACAGTTTCCTGATTTATTGTAGCCAAGATTTGTGTTTGTGATGAAATATTTAGCTTTTTGGTTGATTTTAAGAAGAGGTGTTTGATATTCATGCTTGAGATTTACTCCATGTGTTTATTTATTACCTGAATGTTGATTAATCCCTTTTTTGTTGTTTGCAGTGACCAGTGCAACTATAAATGCTGCCTCAGATGTTTTAGTTTCCTGCTGTGTTTTAAATCTGTTGAATATATATTTTATTTTTAGCCTCTTGTCCTGTTTCTGGTTTCTGTGCATGAAGAACGTCTTGTTTTCTGCTGACGTCAGCCTTGAGCTGAAACACGTTCATCCATCTTCCTCACACTGTTGTAGGAACTGGTGAGTTCTGGTTTCAGGAACGTCTGATTGCATGTTTTTTGTGTGAGACGTGCGCTCTGATTGCCTTTGTTGGGCATGATTCTTGCCTCAAACAGAGTGATGTTAATTAAAATGTGCAAAGCTAAAAGACGTCCCTGTAATCAATCCTTCTCGCCTGAGGATGTTGGAGTCTCAGTTTTCATTATTTACATTTGTAAAGCTCCTCTGCGCTTCGTTGTTTGTCTAATTTGCAGTTTTATTTTGGTGTTCTTTCGGTCCCTGGATGTTACATATGATTACGGCCTGCCAGCGAAAAGCAGGCAGTAATGTTTGTGTGAATTTATTTTTCCTGGGACTGATTTTATGAAACTTTTAGGAAATAAGTACTGGAAGCACATCTATGACTGATTAACCTTTGGAGCCAATCCAATTCGAGATGGTTGCCAAATTCAGCTGACCTTATAAAATACAAAAGTGGTTTTAACTCAGTCAGTTTTGCAGATATTGAGCTAAAACTTGGTGTGGTAGCATCTGTCATAGCCTTTATTTATCAAAGTATGACATTAATGGCTTCACTTCTTGACACGAGATGATCTTAGTCTAAAACTCTGGCATGAAAGGAATCCTAGGCCTCTGATTGCCTCTGATTTTTAGATTTATAAAAGACTTCCTGCAGTTTGGATTTCTCTTTTGCTTCCTTTAATTTATCTGCGACTTATCTCATGTCACCAAAATTCATTTTAAACTAGACCTGATCTGTTTCCTGCTCCTGTCGAGGATCCACAGGTCCGGTAAACTAATTCTGTCTTTTTTCCAAACCTACATCATCTACCTCGTCTTCTGGAGCCACAAAAAGGTTTTCACAATATTTTCTCTCAGAGGAAACCGAACTCTCGCAGACATGAAAAGAGACTTTGATGTGGAGAATCACAAAGGTTCTCAGAAAAGATGAAGGAAAAGATGGAAACGAAAGAAGAGCCCCGCTCCAACTCAAAGACCCGTGAAACACGTTTGTCCACACGTTCCAAAATGTAGACACGTCACAGGTTTGAGTCGGGAATTTAAAGATCGTTTTGACTCAATTAAAGGAACAAACTCTGAACTGAGAGAACATCACATGGCGTGCATAAAACAGTCAGAAAAGGCTGTTTCTATGTCGTATCTCACTGCGACTCAAAACTATGATCAGTAGGTGACTTTTCATCTGAACTCAAAGTCTTCGTGACCAAGTAACCACTGAGACTTGAGGCATTTTGAAAATCCCTGCTTATTTTTATGTGCTGGCTTCCTGAACTGTATTCTTATCTTGTTGTCGAGTTGGAGACGGGTTTGAGACGCCCGCCACAACTTTGTGACCACTTTGAGAGAAAATTCCTGAAACAAATCTTTGTGAACTTGTTCAGAATTCACGCAACAACGCAGAGAACTGAGAGCTCCTCGAATGTTTCCAGACATGTTGGAGAATCCCTCACAAGTGACTAAATGCAACCGTTTCAGACCTAAACGTTTCTGACCCAAGTCAAAGTGTTGACAGTGAACTCTGTCAGTGCAGAGACGGTAAACATTAAAGTGAAGTGAAGTGAAATTTATTTATATAGCACTTTTATGCAACAAGGTGATCCAAAGTGCTTTACAACACAGAAACAACAATCAAGTACAGAATCAAATACAGCAAACATCATAGAAACAGCATAATCAAATATAGATCAATCATGTATAATCTAAATGAAATATAGAATCATCTAACCCAGGGGTGTCAAACCCAGTGATGCAAGGGGGCCAAAATTGAATATTTGGTCCTAGCCAAGGGCCAAGCACGATCAATATTTATTAAAAATTACATAAATTAATTGGTTTTAGATGCATTATGTCAAATCATTAATATAAAAATATCAAAGACCTTTTCCCAGTTACAGATTATACAGAATTTAGAGCAAACAGACTTTAATGAACACAGACAAACAGATCAAACTTCAAAAAGCTCATCGTTAGCTGTCATTTCTTACGCCTCACTCAGCTTTTAAATTAAGTTTTTAACATTAAAACAGACAAAAACCTGATCATACAGAAATTAAAACTATATATTGTTGGCTTCTAAGTCACTGTCAGAGAAAACTTCACTAATTAGGCTCAGTTTTTTTAAGCTAAATAAGAATCAGAGACTCAATCTGCCCCAGACTGGAGTGCCGGATCTGGCCCGCGGGCCTGGAGTTTGACACCTGTGATCTAAATGAAATATAGAATAATCTAAATGAAATCATGAAACTAAACATATCTATTAAAGCTGAAGTCTCCAGAGTGTCTCGTGCCTTTAGCTGTCTCCTCAGCGTCCTCGTGCGTCGCTTGAGTTTTAAACATGTTCAGAAAATTTGTGCATAACTTTCCTCTCAAAAATAGTCACAGAGTCGCCTCCAACCAGAGCGCTAAAACATCAGAGGCATCAGGTGTAAAAACTACGATGATGACAAAGAATAGTTATTGATTATTACTTTTACCCTGAAACAGCAACAATTTCTTTTGTCTAACAATAGAGAAAGAAACAGATTCTGTTGTGGGATTTCTGCGTCTTCACCTCCTTGTTTCCTCCACCTGAGCTGGAAGCGGAGGAGACGAGATAAATCACTTTAACAGAATAAGACATCCTCTCCAAGTAGGTTTCAAACAAGTGCAAATCAACCAGGACATTAAGCACAGATGCATCATCTGTAGGTTTTGTTTTTTTTGCATTAGTCAGACAAAAACATAACGAGGTTTATATTTACTTTAAGCTGAATTTACAGAGTAAGATAATTGCTCTGCATTTCTCAGGTCAGGAGTTGAGAAACTGATTTATTCACTCAGCAATTAGAGAAAAATATAAGCTTTTTGAGTGTCTTAACGTACAATTAAAACAACATTTTTTTAGGTTTGATTTGTTTTCTTCCCTTAAATTGTCTGTTTGTGGGCTGAATCTCAGAACCAGAGAGTTAAACAGAATTTAAATCTGGATCTTCTTTATGCAACAAATGCTTTTTACAGGCATGATAATTTGATGAAATAGTCAAAAACTGTCAGATTTAAGTCATTCAGGCGAACAGAAGAATTTGCATCTCTCAGAGGAAAGGGAAAAAAGGGTTTTTGGTCCTTTCAGCTCTTCGGCTGCTCTCGTGGGCTGCGTTCAGTGTGTTTATTTCCTCTAAAATGAGACTTTAGTTGCATCAAATTGGCACAAACTGTGAGTGCTTATTGGTTTTGTCCCTCGTGATGTTTGTGCCACGCTGCAGAGACGTCAGACTGTAACTCTGATGAGTCTGGCCTGGATTTAATGTTAGTTTGAAACGATTCGAGGAAATGTATTTATTTGGGCCCACGGCAGATGCATGTGGAGGAGAATATTTAGAAAGTGGCTGTACAAAGAAAGAAGAGCTGCAGTTATTTTGGGTCTTGGATCTGTTGTTTCGCTGTCATGTTGACTCAGAGCTTTTCATCAGTATAAAAACCGTTAATTATTCCGCTGTCAGTTTATTGTTCCGAACTGTGTTTACTTTGACGATTCCTCTGATTTCCTGTCAGCACAAACAGCAGCTCAGATGTTTCATTTATTCACTGAAATGTGCCAGATTTTGTATAATTACTCTTTATTCCCAGATGATGCTCCTCTCTGGCTCAGAGGATCACTTGACTTCCTCTCTACTGATGCTGATATTTACAGTAATGAGTGGAAAATGTCGAATACTGTTAATTATTCTCATCACCGGGCCTGAAATTTCATTTGAGCTTTTTGTTTCATGACCCGCCTCAGCTGGAGTTTTCTGAGCAGGTTAGAACGTAAATTAGGCGAAAAAGAGCATTTCATGCAGAGATCTGAAAGCACAAAAGCTGGAACATTCAAAACAGAAGCTAAAACGCTCAGAAAACGAGCTAAAACGAGCGGAACTGTAGCTAAGACATAGATTAAAGCTAAAATGAGCAAAACTGCAATAAAGCTCCTTTCGGTGCTTCTAAAAATACCCAGCTAAAATGTAAAATTAGCCAAACTTTAGCTAAAAAATTAATTTAGCAAGACAGTAAAAATCAGCAAAACCATAGTTAGAAGCTAAAATGATCAAAACAAAGCTAAAACCTAACATTAACAAAACTGTAGCTAAAATTAACCACACAGCAGCTAAAAGCTAAAATGAGCAAAACTGTAGCTAGAAGCCAAAAAGACAGCAACTAAAAGCTAAAAGCAGCAAAAGAAGATAAAGACAGAGATTAAACGAGACCAAAGTTTTTGCAGGAATAAAAAGATCTTTATGTGTTTCAATGGGTAAAGTATTTGTAAATACAAGTAAATATTAGAAAAAGTACAAATACTAACAGTCAACGCACACTACTACACTAAACAATTAAGGGCCAATAAAAATGTAACCTACCTTAATCTTTGCAGAAGGAAAAGTCTTTAAAAGAACCAGTAAAGTTTGTGTTGGTGTATTTCTCAGCAAAGACAACAACCTTTGCTTGTGATTCTCTAGTTTTTCTGTTTTTTGGGACATTTTTAGGTCTCAAATGTTGATCACAAAGACTCTGTCAGAAACAAACAAACAAAACAAAAACGCAGCACCTTCCCTCAGGGTTGGGCTGCAGCGACGATGTTTTTGTTTGTAGTTGAGGATGTTTTTATTTTTTTTATATATATTTGATTTGTTGCACTGTTCTAACTGCAGCAGGTCCCTTTTTAAAGGAACAGTTCAGCTCTTTTAAAGTGGGATTCTGTAGAATGACGAGCTAACGGCTAGTTAAGACCAAAGTGTCATCTTAAAACGACTCCATTTCGTCGAGTTTCATGCAAACACTCTTAAACTTAACTTTTACTCTGCAGTTCAGGGTAAAGGAGGCCGACTCTAAAGTGCGTTAAAGATTTAGGCACTTAGTTTATCATTAAATGTTTAGTTTACAAATTTAAAGCAGCAGTGAGCGTCTCCCTGCAGCAGTGGTTTATTCAGAGGAGAACAAGTCTGGAAATTGTTCTGACTCGCAGTTAAACAAGTCTGGCGTCTTGGAAGCAAAATATAAAGCTGTACCTCAAGGTTTTTTTTCCCCCGTTCTGTTTATTCACCCACACTTTGATTTTCCTGGTAAAATCGTGTGATTTTAGAGCAGATTTCACACCTTGAAGCTGCGTTAAACCCCCGCTCCGTTCGCTGGAGTTCCCACCTGAGACTCAGGCTCAGCCAGAAGAACAAGAGGTCATTCATCTTGCTTCACAGCATCATTATCTGTGGCCAGCACACACACACACACACACACAACATGTCCTGCCTGGAGACAGCGCTGACATAATTCACAGACAGATAATTTATGCAAAAGCTAATTCATCCTCCTCCAACGTATTTGCAACTGTTCCGTACTCGTTTCCCGTGTTTCCTGCCTCCGGTTTAGCGGAGCCACGATGGCGCCCGTATGGCTACATAAACACAGACGTTTATATAAGAGACATCCAGACTGAAGAGCGAGGGCAGAAGCTCTGCTGGCTGATGGAATATTCATGGGTGCTTTTCAAGGGTCACGAGGGGTAAAACAAAGAGGAGACAGATAAAAAAAAAAGGAGGCGGTGACGCACTTCTGTTCTCTCGTCCTTTTCACATCTGGTGTTTCCATTTGGCTCCTGAATAATTTGAGAAACGGCAACAGCAGAAAGTGTTGCAGTTTTCTGTCTTTTAACCTTCAGTCGAAACAAAGAAAATAACCGTTTCTGGACTCGTGAATACAGACTCACCTGCTGAAAACAGAGATGAGAGGATGAAAGTGTTTATTATCACTTCGAAGGCGGGTGATAATGTTTCTGCATGTGTGTGTGTGTGTGTGTGTGTGTCTGATACCAAAACATCTCATTAATCACTGCACAGGTTTTAATGAAACGTACAGTAAGTAATCATGAGATGTACATTGACAACTGAAAACTCTGAAATGAGAGGCGGTGGGCGATATGCATTCCTCCAACGCCTTAAATTTACTTTATTTCTTCTTAACTCGTGAGGATTTTTAGTAAATATAAGATGACTAATTTAAGAACAATTTCTTCTTTTTTATCTAAGCACTGCACAGGAGAATCTCCTTCCTCTGGTAGAAAAAAGTAACTTTTTGATGAGTTACTTTTTACTTGTGTAGATTGTTATAATGGTATTTTTGCTTGCATTTGAGTAAAATTTGAACAGAGTATCTGTAGTTATTCCTGTGCAGTTCAGCAAATAATAAAAGTTAAAAATGATTTGTTCAACTAAAACATTTTTGATTTAAAAACATTATTGTCAGGCAATGTGGGAAAGGAGGTGAACTCGGAGTGCAGACTCATATTATAAAGAAATATAATTTATAACAAACAAAAACAAAAGGCTGACATGGAAGCAAAATAAGAAACTTAGGACAACAAGGCGTGGCGCAAAAACATGATACAGGTAACCAGTAGTAATGATTCAGAGATGACCGGGTTTTTAAACGCAGAGGGTGACAGATAAGTGGGCACAGGTGAGTGATGACAATTACCGGCAGGTGGAGGTGGGCGTGGCAGGAGACCGAGTGAGTGACAGCTGGGGAGGAGCGGATGATAACAAAACACAGACATGAAAGACAAAGATGCAGAAACAGAAAACTAAGACATGAAACAAAACCCAAATCCCGACAATCATAAGGTTTGAATTTTACCAGCTTGATCTGTTACATGCAGAAGTCGTTACAGATTTTTATTTAATGACCCACACAGAGACAAACTTTGTCGGCTCAGATTTCCCGACTTTCTGACCCACAGAGAGGTGCTAACAAATGGCCGTCAGGTTAATCTCACCCCTCTCATTTTGTTTTTTATATAACTGTGGTGAAATAGGACGTTTGTGGGTTTAAGGCAGTGGCCGCTCAGTTTTTTTTTTTTTCGTTTCTCCTGCTTCTAAAAAAGCCACGGGTGGCCCACCTGCATCACCGCTCGGTCTGATTTAGAGTTCCTGCTTCAGATGAGTCACCTCCCTGAAAATAAAGCTTTTTCAAACTCTTCTTTGCTGCTTTTAAAGGCAACAAAGTCACACCTCCCACCTCAGCGTCCCGTCTGTTTTCATTGTTCGGCAGCAACCCCACTGATCAGGAGCAGAGCTGAGCTACGATGAGTTGTTTGTTACGAAACCTCGGGCACCGTGAGACGACTGATGACATAACTGTTGGAGGACACCTGGTTGCTGAGGAGACTGAAACAAAGTGATGTAACAGGACTGTAATGTGACCACTAACTCCTGCAGCCCACTCACAGCGCCGTGGAGGCAGAATCTGGTGGAATACGTTACGATGAGGGTCTAAAGTGCAGCAGACAGTTTGAATAAAAACGAGGATCAGTCCTGGTTTAAGTCTGTGTCAGGATCTCCGGGGCTTCTCTTTTTTTGTGTCTCAGGGAAACCAGGTTACCCACTCGCTCTTCGCTCGTTACCGGACTGCTCCAGCTCCCTCCGGTGCGTCTAAAAATACCCAGCATGCTCTGAAAATGCTCTACCTGTGTTTGGTACGAAAAAAACGCTGTTGACGTCTTCAAAAATGATTCTGATGCTGCAGCTAAATCCGTCTCAAGCTGTTTTCATCTGCATCGGCTCATAAACACTTTAAAATTAAAGGCCTAGCATTCGTCGAGGGAATGCTTTTCGCCCGCCACCTTTCATGAGAAGAGTTTCAGACTAAGATCATTTTATGTTGGGAAACGATGGAGCTGTAGCTGCTTTGGTTAAACCTTAAAACAATGTGTGGGATGACTCTCTGCCACTTTAATTGCAGCTCAGTATCTGTAAATTTGACTGAGTCAGCTGGATGTGGCGGCCATCTTGACTCCAAAGGTTAATCAGTGGTAGGCGTTCATCAAATTCAAGTTTTAATAAAATTTAAAACTAGATCTCAGCCTATAATTGTCTCAATTATTGCTCAAAACTATTTGTAGAATATTGTGAATTTAGTAACACTGATTTAAACCCATTGATATTAACTGTGGGTGACATTTTTGTTCTCTGGGTCCAGTAAATACGACCGGTGTCTGTAAATATGTCATCCAGGGCTGATTTATCATTTATCAGAACCAAGATCTCTCTTTCTGTCTGGACTCGGACCTGACTAACAACCTGTCAGCAAACTGACCAAGGATACAAAGACGGATTCTGTCTGTGTGCAGCCGGGCCGGGCCGGGCCGGGCCGGGCCGGGCCGGGCCGGGCCCAGCGCATGGATTTCCAGTAAATATTGGTGTGAGGAGCAGCTTCTGTTTGTGTTCTGAGAGCTGCTTCACGGGTCGACTCCTGCAGGACTTTACCTCAGCGTCTCCTGACGAGAGCAATCCCAGCATGCAATGTTCTTTTCCCAACTGAATGCTGATTCAACTTTCACACTGTTTCTTTACAATCTAACTCCTTCTGCAGACTCTGTTGCCGTTTCAGACGTTCATATATCAAACTGTCCGGCTCATCCAGGAGATGGGTAATCTGGTTTTTCTACTTTTCAACATATTTAACTTTATTTACAAATATTAACCCCTCAGAGTTACATTAAGATCTTTAGTTTCTTCAGTTCCTTCTCTGAAATCTGCTTCAGCATCTCTGCTTTTGTCTTCTTAGGATACTTTTAGCCAATCTGCTTCCGTTTGCTTTTAGTTAACCTTTTGGTAGTTTTAGCTTTCAGCTAGCATTCTGCTACTTTTAGCTTTTAGTTACTTTTTTGTTACTTTTAGCTTTTAGCTAGTGTTCTGCCTCTTAGCTTTAAGAACTCAGTTTCAGCTTCTTTAGCAAATTTCAGCAACGTTTTGTTAATATTTACTGAAATATTCCCATTAAAAAAAAATCTATTTCTACTTTTTTCCTTTCCTTTTTTTTCCAAATCTGACCAGAAGAGATAATCATCCCGGAAACCTCCTTTCACCTGGAGTTCACGGCTCCAGGTCAGAAACTGGTTCTCTGAGGTTCTGTGAGGTTCTTCTTATTTCATATAATTTCTGCTCAGGACTTTGAGAGCTGATCGCTTCATCAGAACACCTGCTGTGAGACTGAGAAAAAATGATCCCAGCGCTTCCAGCCCGTGTGATCCATCCTGCTGCAGCCTCCTTTTCTGACGCTCCCGGTGCCTTTTAGGGAAGATGATAAAGGCTGAAGGAGAGCTGCAGCTGTGCAAACCTTCCCCAGATGAGGCTGCTCGGCTTTTGTTAGCGAGGATGGGCGAGTCGTGTGACGTGCGCAGTAACACATGAACTGGAACATACAGGCTCTAACAAGCCTGGTGTCTGGTAATTGGCTGTCAGATCCAGCTCTTCTGCATGCTTTTTACCAGCCTGGATTCATCTCTGCTGCTCCTGCAGCTGGACTCAGATCTGCTGTTTTATGAAGCGTCGAGTCCCCTCAGGTCTGCCGTGTCACCCGCTTACATTAAATCCTCTCATCTCTTTGTTTGTGTCGTTCTGTCGGCAAATCATTTTCTTTACTGACTGCACAACTTTTACAGTATTTAAAGCAATAAACACTGTCTAAGTGTTTAAAACTTTTAGACTAATATCATCTTATGTTGAGAAATTACAATATTATGGCAGTTTTGGTCAAATCTTGAAAAAAAAAATTTATATAACAAGATCCTGTGTGATCTATTAGTCAATCCCTCCAGGATTTCGCGGGCATTTTTTGTGATTGTTGCGGCTAAAATGCCTGATTTCGCAGGGCATTTTCCTAAAAGTTGCAATTTTTTTTTTACTAAAATCTATAAAAAAAAACATAAATTTTAATATATAAACCATAAATACTTCCTAGTTTCGTAAGATAATTCCCAAGAAACATTGACATTCTCAAAAGGTGCTTTATTTGAGAACTTTGATAGCTTCTAAACTGACATTCATGAGCATTTCTGGATTGTCCCTGGTCTGCAGCTCTCCTCACATGTTTTGCAGACACAAAGTGTTTGTCGATGCGTTTATGTTCCATGAT